>NC_092337.1:436076785-436382946 GCF_046630445.1 Rutidosis leptorrhynchoides | reverse complement strand
AATAAACTTGATTTTAGTGATCCTTTGTATCTACATGTAAGTGATACAACTACCGGTACACCTTTTATTTCTATTAAACTTAAAGGCACAGAAAATTATAATATCTGGAGTAGATCTATGTTACTAGCTTTGGGTACTAAAAATAAACTTGGTTTTATCAATGGAACTTTTCAAAGGCATGCTACTGATGCTACTCTTCAAAATCAATGGGATAGGTGTAATAGTGTTGTTCTTTCATGGATACTTGGATCAATTTCTGATGAGCTTTATTCTGGTCAAATTTTTTCTACTAATGCTACTCATGTATGGAATGAATTAAAAGAAACTTACAACAAGATAGATGGTTCAATCATTTATAATCTGCATCATAAGATAAATTCTATCAAACAAAATGAAAACAGTTTATCTGATTATTATCACTGTTTGAATAGTTTATGGAAACAATATGATTGTATGATAACTGGTCCTGCTTGTACTTGTGGTAATGTTTGTAATTGTCCTGCTGGTGAATTTGTTAAAGAACAAAATAAGGTACAAAAACTGATGCAATTTTTAATGGGCTTAAATGATTGCTATATGTCTGTTAGAAGTAATATTTTGTTGAGAGACCCCTTGCCTGATGTGAAAAGTGCTTATGCTATTTTGTCTAGGGAAGAATCACATAGAAATATAAATCTAAAAGAAAATGTGATTGCCGAAATATATATATATATATATATATATATATATATATATATATAAACCTCAAACATCTGCTTTTATTGCTCAAACTTCTAATAAAGATATGAATTCTAATAATAGCAGTTCAAGATTTAATAATGGAAGAGGACCAAATCAAAATCTAAAATGTAAAAAATGCAATAAACTTGGTCATACCATTGATAGATGTTTTGAAATTGTTGGATATCCTCCCAGATATAAGAGAAACTTTAATAATAATAATAACAGCTATAAGCCAAATCAAGGATATCAATCTCAAAACAATTTTAAAAGTATTTCTAACAATACTACAGCTTCTAAAGAAGCTAGTACAAGTTCTTCTCCTCTTTCTTTCTCAAATGAACAGATGATGAAGCTTTTAAGCCTTATAAATGAAACACCTGAATCTAGTACGCAGTCTAATATGGCAGGTACTTTCTTTAATTGCAGTGTAAAGTTTAATGCAAATTTTAATAAATACTTTAATGCTCTTAATTCTCAATCTAAAAATGTTTTTAAGGGTTGGGTTATTGATTCTGGTGCTAATCAACACATGACACTTTCTGAAAAAGGCTTATTCAATTTGGTAAATGTTTCAGACTTAAAGCTAACTGTTGGACATCCAAATGGTACTCAAGCATTAATTAAAAATATTGGAAACTTAAAAATTAATGATCATATCACACTTTTTGATGTTCTTATTGTGCCTGAATACTGTGTTAGCTTAATGTCTGTATACAAATTATCAAAAGATAATAAATTAAATGTTAGGTTTGATGATAAAAGATGTTATATTCAGGATTTGAAGGACTTGAAAATAAAAGGGACTAGTAAACAGGATGGTGGATTATATGTTTTTGATGATACTCATGATTCTTCTTTTACTGCTAATAATTGTGTGAGTAATTGTTATGCATCTAGTAAATTATGGCATGCTAGGTTAGGTCATCCTTCAGATCAAGTTCTTAATGTTCTTAAAACTAAACTTTCTTTAAAAGGAGATTTAAATACTGAACCTTGTGAAATCTGCCATAAGGCTAAACAAACTAGATTACCTTTTTCATTAAGTGAACAAAAAACCACAAGTCTTGGTGATTTAATCCATTTAGATTTGTGGGGTCCTTTTAAAATTCAAAGTAAAGAAGGTTTCAAGTATTTCTTAACTATTGTTGATGATTACTCAAGAGTTGTTTAGATTTATATGCTTAAAAGTAAAGAGGATGTGTATGACAATGTGTTCAGTTTTGTTCAACTAATTGAAAATCAATTTTCAAAGAAAGTCAAGATCATAAGATCAGACAATGGTACTGAATTTCTGAATAATAAAATGGCTGATTTTATTAAAACAAAAGGTATTATTCATCAGACTACTTGTGCATACACACCTCAACAAAATGGTGTTGTTGAAAGGAAACATAGGCACTTATTAAATGTTGCAAGAGCCTTAATGTTTTAGGGGGGATTACCTTTAAATATGTGGTTTGATTGTGTGCTAACTGCTTGCTATTTGTTTAATAGGACTCCCACTGTTGTGCTGAATGGAAAATCTCCTTATGAACTTATTTTTAAAACTGAACCTAACCTCTCTTATATTAAGTGCTTTGGTTGCTTGTGTTTTTCTACTGTTCTTAATCCTTCTGACAAATTTAGTAGCAGATCTGTTAAAAGTGTTTTGATTGATTTTTCCAGTGTAAAAAAGGGTTATAAACTTTACAGTTTGGAGGATAAAAGTGTTTTCTTTTCTAGAGATGTGAAATTTTATGAAACTATTTTACCTTTAAAAATGAAAATTTCTGTTGATGAACAAAATGACATTGATTTACAAAAGACAAGTTTCTTTGATAAAATGTTTTTAAGCACCAATGACACTTCAAGTCCCTATGATGAAGAGAGGTCTAATAGTGATGGTGATGACAGTAGTGATTATGTTCATAATCATGAACACAATTATGCTGCAACTCATGTTGATGGCAGTAGTGATAATGCTAATGAGCATAGTCCTACAGCAACTCATGATAGTGAACAAGATTCTTATTCTAAGGGTAATTCTCCTGTTTTACAAAACACTAATTCATCTGATAATCTAAGGAGATCTACCAGAAGCACAGTATTTCCTAAAAATTTTGATGATTTTGTTGTTGATGATAAAGTTAAATATAGTATTAATAGAGTTGTAAATGACTCTAATCTGAATTCTGAGAATTTGTGCTTTGTTTCTAATTTGAATAAAAGTTTTGAACCTAAAAATTATGAAGAAGTTGTTAAAGATAAAAATTGGGTTGAAGCCATGAATACTGAGATTGAAGCTATTAATAGAAATAATACCTGGATTATTACTGATCTTCCACCTAATAGAAAACATGTTGGTAGTAAATGGGTGTATAGAATCAAGTATAAATCTGATGGTGAGATTGAGAGATATAAAGCTAGACTTGTTACAAAAGGATATAGTCAAAAAGAAGGAATAGATTATGATGAAACCTTTTCTCCTGTTGTTAAACATGTTACTGTTAGATGTTTAATAACTATTGCTGTGCAAAATGATTGGCCTCTTTTTCAACTTGATATCAATAATGCTTTTCTTTATGGTGATTTAAATGAAGAAGTTTATATGACATTGCCTCAAGGCTACTATTCTGACTCTGTTAGAATGAATAAAGTGTGTAAATTAACAAAATCTCTTTATGGATTAAAACAAGCACCAAGAAAATGGAATGAAAAATTAAATGCTACTTTGGTTGAAAATGGTTTTGTTCAAAGTAAAAGTGATTATTCTTTATATGTGAAAGATTGTGATAATGTGTTTATTGTTGTACTTGTTTATGTTAATGATATTGTTATTACTGGAAATAATCTGACTGAAATTGATAATTTCAAAACTTTTTTGAAGTCTAAATTCATGATAAAGGACTTGGGAAAATTAAAATATTTTCTTGGTATTGAAATATTAAATACAAATCAAGGTGTTTGTTTGTCACAAAGAAAGTATTTCTTAGAACTTCTAAATGACTATGGTTATTTAGGAGTTAAACCAATTGGTACTCCAATTGAATCAAACTTGTGTGTTGCTTGTGAACCAACTGATAAGGATTTTTTGATTTCTAATATAACAGAATATCAAAAGTTAGTTGGAAGATTGATTTATTTGACTTTAACCAGACCTGATATATCTTTTGATGTACATGTTCTTAGTCAATATATGCATGCTCCATTGCAATCTCATTTAAACCTTGCATTTAGAGTTCTTAGATATCTTAAGAACTCTCCTGGAAAAGGTATACATTTGATGAAGGGCAATAATTTTTCTTTGTATGCATATTCTGATTCAAACTGGGGAAAATGTAAATTAAATAGAAAGTCTATTACTGGTTATCTTGTTTTCTTCTGTGGTTCCTTAATCTCTTGGAAAAGTAAAAAACAAGCAGCAGTTTCTAGGTCCTCTGCTGAGGCAGAATATAAGGTAATGGGTTCAGCTGCTTGTGAAATTATTTTGTCTGAAAAATTTACTTTCAGATCTTAATAATACTGTCAAATTACCCATTGAGTTGTATTGTGATAATAATTCAGCTATGCATATTGCTTCTAATCCTGTATTTCATGAGAGAACCAAACATTTTGATATTGATATGCACTTTATAAGAGATAAAGTCTGTACATGTGTTATTAAAACTTTAAGAGTTGATTCTGGAAATCAGCTGGCAGATATTTTAACCAAAGGACTTAGTATCAAACAACATAACTTTATTTTAAAAGGGTTGGGACTTATTGATTTGTTCAAAAATAAGCTTGAGGGGGAAGGTTAAAATTTATATATTGTTCAAGCTTATTTTTGATTTATATTTGAAATTGTTATTTATTCTTTGGTTCTAGTGTTTGCAGAATAATGGTGGTTATATTGGAAGGATTGGCATTGCTGGATTCTTTAAAGTAAAGGACTAAAGTTGACAAGTTATTGAAGATTAAAGCTGGAATCAAGTTGGAGGACCATATTGCATTTTTTAGAAGATTAAAGGGCTACTTGGGGGCCAAGTTATTTTGATGCTTATATCTCATATTAGGGTTCCAGTTGTCTCCAACGATTCAGTCATTCATTCTCAATTCTGTGGTTTTCTCTCAAAACACACAGTATCCAAAACCCTAATCATCTTCATCTTCATTAATCAGATCAATAGAGTGCTTCTGTTATTCATTCAATCAATCACTTTTAGTGATTGTAATTTTGATGTTTGCTGTTTGAGAGATTTTAGTGTATTCGATTTTATTTTCATCACAGTTAAGATTGTAATCTTGTTAATTGAAGTATTCTGTAATTGAATCTGATATATTTTACACGAACGTCATTAAATTTGTTAACATGTTTGGTACTTTCCGTTAGAAAGGTAACAGAGTAGAATGTTTGTTAAGTTCGATGGTGGGATGAAAGTTGCATAGCGAAGGTTGTTTTTTTAACACCGTTAGTAATGTCCGTTACGAAGATAACACAGGAGTTAAAAGTGTTGGTAGAATTACATGGGAGGCCAAAGTGAATAGTGGCATCACTTTGTTTAATAGTAACTAGTCCGGAACCAGCCCGCGCGATGCGGCGGGGGATTTCGGCTTGCGTATTCATATTTAACGTAGCTTTATATATTTATAGAAGGGAAAACGGCCCATGTGTTAAGCGCCATTGTAGATGTCGTTGTGTTTAACGTTTTTTAAAAAATGTCCGTTTCGAATGTAGTTAATTTCGTTTTTTTCATAAAATTATTTCGAGTCTGATGGTGCTGTCAAAAAAAATTTAATTCTCGGCGTTGTGTTTAGCGGTTCTTAAAAAGTGTCCGTTTCGAACGTAGTTAGTTTCGTTTTGTTCATAAAATTATTTCGAGTCTGACGGTGCTGTCGAAAAAATTTAACTCGCGCCGAGCAGGAAGATACGGGCTGTCGTTGTGTTTAGCGGTTTTTTAAAAAGTGTCTGTTTCGAACGTAGTTAGTTTTGTTTTGTTCATAAAAATATTTCGAGTTTAACGGTGTGGTCGGTGAGCGGCGAGCAAGAAGATACGGGTTGTCGAATTGTTTGGGTGGAGTTTTTATTTTAATTAGAGAATTTACGTTTTACCACCTTAAGTTTGGTGCATTTTTTGTAATTTGGCTATAGTTGGGGAGTGTTTTTTTTTTTTTTTTGTTAACTTTGAGTTTAGGGGGGTGGTGTCGTTTTTCCCTGATGAAACGGCCAAAAACATCACCTCCTTTAGTATGTTAGAAATTTAGTATAATAATAATAAAAATTATAATAATAGTAATTGTAAGTAACTAGAGAGGGGGTGAATAGTTACTTAGTTTAATTCTTAAAACTTTTTTCGATTTAGAACTTGAAATTACTATAGTGTGATTTGAATTGTTTGTTCACAAGTATAATAAATAAGTAGATAAAGGATAAGAGAACAAATACGGAGATTTATAGTGGTTTGGGAAGATGTTAACTAATCTTCCTTAATCCACTCCTCAATTCTAACGAATTGAGAGTTAGTTTCACTATGATGCCCCAAACTCGGTGGAGTGTCTGGATACAACACTAGCTCCTTGATAAGCCGCAACTTATGAACCCTTACGTCCCGTTGAAAAATTCACAAATACCAAATGCTCTTACCACAAGATCATAATGCTATCACTAAGTGAAACCTCACTTATCTTCTAGATCCCTTTAAGAAGATAATTTACAAGTAAACTCACAACTAAGTTTACACACACTCTTGGTTGAATCACTCTAAATTGTGATATCAGTAAATATATTGAAATAAAAGTGCAAGAGGTGAGTCTTCAAGTGCTCCAAGGTTTGGCTTTTATAGACAAGAGAAATTCAAACCCGGATAACTGCGGGTCACCCCCGGTCGACCATGGGTCGAACGTGCAGCTCTGTCTTCTGAATTTTATAGCCGTTTGAGATCTTTTACTTTGACTTTTTCCCTTATTAGATGGCTGCAATTAGATGCCAAAACATCTAAAAAGACCTGCATTACCCCTTTTAGCTTGGAAGCATTCTTTGAAGTTGACCTTGGCTTGAAAGAAGTAAGTCACTTTGTACTAGAAGGGTGTCATTGATTTCCTTTTAAAGCAAATGCAGAATTTTGATCTCATGACAACCATATGCTTCAAAACTTCAAGTCACAAGTCTTCAACTCTTTTGTCACTACTAGTTTTGCAAGTATGTGCTCATATTGGTTACTTGCAAGCTTCCAATTTAGACTACCTTGTTTTTATATGAAGGCTTTTGAGAGTTTACACTAAACTCTTATTAAACACATAATTAGTGCTTGATGGTTTTTTTTTTTTTTTTTTTTGGGCAAAAGAACAAAAACTATTATAAATAACAAACCGAGATACAAACGGGAATCCACAAAAAGGCTCGAAGACAGTAAACAAACCTATAAGCTAACTAAAACCGAGCCTTTACGAGGAAAAATCAAAAACACCAACAAACACTAATGCACCTAGAACAAAACCAAGCTACGACAAAAGCGAGAACCTAATCACGTGCCATCTTCCGCGGTCGCCTTGAACTTAAAAGTAGACTCGATTCCAATCCCGTCCGAATTAAAACCTCCACTCCTAAATTCATCAAAAAAGCTAACACCTTCTAGCTCTTTACCCGCCCCGTTCCAATCCGCTTCCCCTTAACACTTACGAAAGTATGAGAATCTTTAGCACCTCCGATATCCTCATCGTCACTAGAATCCCTCAAACTCAATCCTCCACCATTAACCCTCTTATCCTTAACCTTACCTTTCCCTTTAACTTTACTCTTCGGATCAAGCTTTTTAACCCCGTTAACTCGAACCTTACTAGAATGGACGTGCCATCCCCTACAATGACCTTTGCAAAACTTATTTGGACAAATGCAAAATTTTCGACCCTCACTATTCCCCGTAGCTACCTTAGCCAAATTATCAAGCAATTCACAATTGAACTCATCTCCCTCCACCGGTTTCGAAACATCCTCATATCTTCTTTTATTAGAAACATGAACCTCACTTAAACCGTCAAGCTTCGAGCCCACAAAATCAAGCAAGTATGAACTCGATCTAGGCCCGATACTATCACACCTCGTGTTGCCCTTGTCCACACCCGAAACATCACCCAAAGACGCATCAAAATCCCTATCCAATACCGATACATTACCTAAATCGACCTCCTGCACAGTTTGCTCCCTATTTAAAACATCATCAACCATAGAAGCATCAAAAACCCCCGAAGCCCTTACAACCGCCTCAACCACCTCTTTCTCAACATCCATCCCGTCATCCACCCTCTGTGAATCATCAGCGAACACATGTCTAATCACAGAATCATTCGACGTTGGAACTTTAAAGGGCGTCGAAAAAGATCCAAATCTAATCGCATTATTAGCTTCCGGCAACAAATCAGCTGAGAAAAAATTCTCGACAATCTCCCTAACATCACTCGAATAACCCACTTGGTTAACCCAAACTTGAAATGTCAACCCTTCATCCGACTTAGCATTAACTATATCGTGGATATGCTTATCGCGTTTAGATTTAACGAACGCATAAAGTGAACCAATGTTACCTAATTGCGAGGAAGATTTAGACACATACAACACCTCCCCAAACAAACTCACCACTTTGCGAACATTCTGATTTGACACAAACAGAGCCGGAACTCCCCTAACTTCGAGCCAAACAAACCGGTAGTAAATCGAAGCAAGGGCAGCATAAGGACACATTAAAACAAAACCCTCTGCCTGCTTATTAGAATTCAAGATCTTGTTGACACCTTCTTCATCCGAGCACACGACTGCACACCCCTATAAACCTACCTTGTAAATAAACTCAACCGACACTTTAACCCGAATCAAAAAGTCTTTCACTTTCACCTCATCCAAAGGAACATGATCCACAAGCAGAACACTCCTCTTCACACTCTCTAACAAGCCACTATTCGATGATAAATAACATTGCAAAGATTTGTCATGAGCGTGAGTAACAGCGTGACCGGAAAAACCACCCATCGGAGAACGTTTTGGCCAACCAACATAAATGGGTCTACCAAAAACACAAGCTCCATTTAAAACTGCCACAACTTTAATGGTAGTGGGAGCATCCATAAAAGAGACAAAAGCATAACGTCTTGAAGACCAATGTTTAATCTCTGCAATCGGCCCAATTTTACCAAATACACCCTCGAGCATATGTCGAGTTATCTCCTTCTTCAACCTTCCAATAAAGACCGTAGACCCCTTTGAACCCTCTTCACTCAAAGTCTCCGTCGCTGGAAAGCTAACCGGTATATTAACCGGAAAAGAACCACCCTGGTCCGTACTCTCACAACCACCGGAAGCCGCACCAAAATTCGAAAAAGAGGGATCTTGGTGAACGTTATCGCCAAGAGAAAACGAATCCAGACCAGATCTTGAAGGAACTTGAAACGAGAAAGAAGTTGAAGAATTTTCACCCGATTCAAAATCAGAATATAAAGGAGTAGAAGCCATCACAAATGCACAGTTGAGAAAGAAATAAAGGATGATAAATGCAAAGCAAGAAAGGAACAAAAAATGCTCATCAAAAAAGGAAATCAAAGAAAAAATGCGAACAGAAAGGAGGAAACATGGTTAAAGATGATGGTTGAAATGGGGAGGAAAAGAAAAAATTCAAAAATTTCGGTGGGCACATACTCTGATGGTTAATCAAGTGGAGTGCGTCTCTTTAATTGGGACTTAATGATCATCTTTAAATTTTACTATTTTTAATTAAATTTATAAAAATATACTTTGAAAAGGAACTTTTAGCCGTACTTAATGTTTAAAATTTATCATAAGCTAAAAGTGTCATTAAGGTGTCATTAAGTGTAATTAATCAAGATTAGTGTTTTAGTGACCAAAACTCCTTTGGAAATGAAGGACTCAACTATTCTAAGTATGTTTAAACAAGTTTTGTAAATTATAGATGCCTAGAAGTAGTCAAACATTTTTCGATCAAAAATCGGACATTGGGTTTCTGCGGTCGACCCACGGCTGACTGTGGAGTCGACCGTGTACCTTGTTTCGAAGACCAAAGGTACAGGGTGTCCACGGTCTGGCCTACGGTTGACCGTGGACCGACCGTGCTCCTTCAGTGTGTTTTCAAATGACTCTTTTGACTTATCGGTTTTGTTTATTGGTCATTTGCTAGAGATAGTGTAGGTTTATAAACGTGTGTTGTTCTATACCTTTATGTAAGAACACGAGATTTGGTGTCATCAACAAAACAAAGTGTTTAACATTTCAATATTATTATTGGATTACTAACCAACAGTGATAATAATAATAATAATAATAATAATAATAATAATAATACTAATAATAATAATAATTGTAATAATAATAATTAATAATTAATAATAATATTAATGTAGCTATAGCTATTCTAATACTCCGTAAATATTGGGTCAGGGTATCGGCTTTTCTGATAGTTTGGCAAAATGAAAGTTGTTACCTCTATTGTTATCAGGAGCACTTATTGGAAATTAAACGGTTCATCCAAAGTGCTATTTTATTTGTTTAACTCACAGTCGGGTAAGGAGATCTTCCGACACAAAGTCGATGGCAAAATGATTAAAGCAGGTCCTAGAGGTCAAAAATCATCTTCAGTGGCTAAGTAGTGATCTTTGGTCATGGTTTTATTAGTTTGACCCGGTTTTGGTTGAATTCAGTTCTTGTTTGGTTTAGTTTTAAACTAGAGATTGCTCATGTTTGATTTCACGTAATTGTTTTATTTGTACCTACATGCATGGACGGTTGTTTTGTTGTAGGCTTTTAGACTTGGTTGTAGATAACGGTTTCTCATTTATCATTTAGAGTTGAGTTTTCTAGTCTCGGACATAAACAGTTTTTGAACGGAGCTTGTGTTCCAACGTGTTAGGAAGAAACTCCTCACACACCTTCACGTGGCTTCGGCATACATCTCAACTCCACGAACCCATTGTGCTTTGGATTAAACCTAATGGTTGATTTTATTGGCTTTGGCATACACCTCAATTCCATACAGGATCCTGGAGAAAACTTCCCCCCAAGTATTCAAACTTGCACCACTTCAAAGAGAGGTGAATACGGGCCTACATCACATGGAGCTAGTACCACTCAGCCAAAGACTCGATAGTTATATTTATATATACTAGCTAATGGTTATCCGCATATTGCTACGAACGGGATGATTATCATTAAAAAAAATTATATGTTTCTCGTTAAAATATACTACCTGTATTTTTCTTAACAAAATAAAAAAATCCCTCTAAACCTATCAAGTTCTAGGTTTCTATAATCTAACCAATCAAACTCAATTAATTAAGTTATTTAAAAATCTTCCACAAAAGAATAATTGTCAAACACAAATCAATAATAACTCTTGTCCACAACTAATTTACGTAAGTCAACAACTTCTAATAGGGCTATGTAGTGCCCTTAAAACATGACAACTTTTTTTTACAAGTAACTGTATGTGGTGCGCACATGAAGGTGCGTGACACGCACCTGCATGGAAACCTCACATGTACGCGGAGAACAAGAAGGCTAAATAAAAAATCTGAAAAATCTGAATGCACAGAGCGCACTCTTTGATCTGCACGGAGCGCACGCCATTATGTGCATGAAATCCTGCATTTCGACACAGTTTGACACCTGACGCGTTTAAACTCTGAAAACAGTATCATACCAGGGCCATCATCTATAAATCAACTTGATTGACCCATACATAACAAAACATGAATACACCACTATTACATGATGACTTAAAAGCAAGGATTCAAATTTGTAACACAACAAAAGTGGTCATATTGACCCGCCCGAAATGCACTTTGATTCTTTCCATCATACACACTAATAACATCTAATTTGAACCGAAAGTTTCACAACTGAAATAAAATAATCCATTGCGAGCAATTACAAAGTCGTACCATAAAAGCGAGATTAAGTGCTTGAATCTTTCACTTACTAACTAACAAATACGTTACACCTTGGCTAGCATTTTACCTTTCCATCTAGATTTAGACCCACTTGCACCTAAAACAACATTCAACAAAATAGGAGTAAGCGATATTTCTTAGTGAGTAATAGGTAGTAAAATCAGACTAGCATACATGTTCAAAAATAAGAATAAATGCACTCTTACAAATAATTATCAAATTTTACCACACTAATTCCGGATCTATGTACTACATGCGTTTGATCATATCAAACGAGCATCACACTATGTAATCTAAGTGAGTGCTCTAAGGCTAATCACTCGTGGTAAATCATCACCCTATGGTTTAGAGACTTAGGTCTCACAACCCACACTAATCGTTACGCACTACTTGTAAATGATTTTCGAACTCTAAAGCCAGTTCACCATTTACAACCCACTGACTCGCACAATTTACCCTTAGTACTCACGTTGAAGATCTACGCACGGTTGCAAAAACCCTTCAAGGCCTTCCCACAATTCCTCCTTATTACATATTAAAAATTCACACCACAATTAACTTTTAATTCGCACTAGTTACACAACTCACTACAAGCAAAATCGACATGATCTTTCAAATTATTTTGACTAACCTTTAACTTATGACTCTATTACTCGAGTCAACAGCAAACGTTGATTTACTGGCGACTTGACTGTCGCTTAGAGCCTACAGCCTTAGATTGAACTTCAGATGGGTTTAAAACTCATAGAAATTTGATTATAACATTTTCGTTACATCTAACACTTTTATTTTTAACCTACTTATTGACCGGAGGTCCATTCGAAAGCAATCTCTATATTCATAAAATATTGAGAGGTGAAACTTTCTCTACTCTTGGGGTGTTTCACTTTGGGTGGAGAAATGACATCTCTTTATTCTAACATAGGAGAAATATTATTCACATATTACCTCTCTTATAACCCATTTGTTTGAGACGAATTTTGTTGTTATTGTAATTTTCAACTAAGACAATTCTTGCCCAATTCCTCTAAATTTAACTTTGCCCTTGCTACGCAATAGTCAAATTGATGTCAATTTTACTTAAAGTAATCTTTCTCACAAAATCACTTATTTATCCAAATTCATAATCTTCATAAAGTTGTGGCTTTCACCCTTTATATAAACACCTTTGATATCATCATTTTCTTTCAACTTCATCACTTAAATGTGAATACCCCCAAGTTCAAGTTCTTACTTTTTTTTGCATATTTTTTTTCCCTTCCCTTCTTTACAACTTTTCCCCCTTTTTTATTTTGTTCCGACGAACACGTAGCGAAACACCGATCGAACCCTCTTGTTTATTGATCAATAAACTTGCATTATTTTGGTTTGACATTTCATCATTAGATTTAATAATTTCAGTACAATTGTGCCCTGAATACATATATATTTTTGTAACATTCAATAAAAATAATTTATTAAATTCAATAGTTTAAATATAATCATACTTTTTTAAAAATGTTACGGAGTACTTTCAATAGTATGAGAATCTCTAGGGGAGTTATCATCCCTAGGTGGTGGAAGATGTGATTTAGGTGAATGGAATAAGAAAGCGGACGATTAGGAAGATTTTGAAGAGTTTCCATTCGTTGAGTTACAACAAAGATTAGGTTTATGGCTTCGTTTGAAAGAAAGGACCATAGGATGGCTACCTCGGTTCCTGAGAGATGATCTACCGAATTCTCCCTAAAAAAGATATTGTGTCGAATGACAGTTAGAAGGAGTTGAAGATCATGTCGGATCTCGGATTCTTGAATATGAATGCGGTGATCGAGATTTTGAGAAGCTTCCGAGTGAGTGATGGCAGAGAGCACTTCTTGTACAGGATAAATTGGGTGCAAAGATCTAAGGTCGGTTCGAGGGGTGTAGAAATTACGACCTTGTGAGGGAATTTCCATGACCGAAGCAAAGTATGAAAGAGGCCAAGTGTGAAACTTCCTACCGAGTTTAAATTTAACTTGATTAGTGTTGACAAGTTCAAAGTTTGCGTAAAATTCTCGGATGAGAGGTGGGTAGATAACCTCATCCAGATTTAAGAATGAAAAACATTCTTTTTGAGTGAATATTTTGTGGAGGTTTGGAAATTCGTCATAGTGAACAATTCTTTGTTCATGAAGTGGTCGAGTTTTCATTTGTTGTTGGTGATATGCCGCACATTGCCCTCGTGTGTTTGTCATTTCCTTGTAACATGAGTATTTTTGCAAAATCCATGTTGATAACATGATTTTGAAAACCTATATGATGGACATATGTTGATTAATTCTTGTCTAGACACATTTTAAAAACAAGTAAGGTGTGCCATTTTGAAAAGTTAGACAAGGTTCATCATTTCAATTTATGTTTACCATTGCTTGATAAGTATTATAAGATTGATAATTATCATAAGATCTAGGTTAAACATTTATGTGTGCATGAGTGGTTTGAAAAGCAAATCAACTTGTGTGAATTATGCAAGAAAAAGTTCCTACTTGGCACTCTATGAGTTGAAACTTGTATAAGTTAATTTTTCACACAATTGATAGTTTATGCATCAAAACAAGTGTTCCTATTAGTTATGAAAGACACAAAAATTATTCTCATGTGAGATTATACAAGTAATTGAGGATTTCATAACAAAATTTGGAAGCTTACCTTTTGAGGACCACTAGATGATGGAGAGAAGGGAGACAATGAATGTCTGGAATCTAGTGGTTGGGGTTTTAGAAAAGGTCAAAACAGCCATCAGCTATTGTGCGGTTGACCCCACGGTCGAGTGAATGTCTCCTTTTTCAGTAAGCTTATTTAAGGTACAAGTTCCATCATACCCAACCCATTCCTAAGTAGAGTGAATGTCTCCTTTTTCAGAGGTTTAGTAAAGATATCAGCAATATTTTCGGTGAAGTCTACCTTATAAATCACAATATTCCCTTTTTGGACATGATCACATAAAAAGTGGTGCCTAATGTCTATGTGCTTAGTCCAAGAGTGTAATATTTTATTTTTAGATATGTCTATAGCACTCTTATTATCATAACAAATAGGTATTTCAGAAGAGATGATATCGTAATCGATGAAGGTTTGTTTCATCCAAAACACTTGTGCACATGCTCTTCCTGCGGCAACATATTCCGATTCGGTAGTAGATAGTGAAATGAATGTTTGCTTCTTAGAGAACCATGATGTTAAGCAAAGCCCAACAAATGCACATACACCACTTGTGCTCTTTCAATCAATCAACGATCCTCCATGGTTGAAATCCGCAAAGCACATAATGTCAACACCGGTGAACTTTGGATACTATAGACCGAGGTGCATGGTACCTTTCAAATATCTAAAGATTCGTTTGACCACTTCTACGTGAGACATTTTGGGATTCTCTTGGAATCTTGCACATAAGCACACACTATACATGATATCAGGTCGGCTTGCTGTTAAGTATAGAAGAGATCCAATCATTCCTCTATACTTCGTGTTATCGAATGATTCTCCTTCTCCTTCAAGAGTAAGCTTGACATTGGTGGCCATAGGAGTGGCCATAGGTTTTGAGTTCACCATTCCAAACTTTTTGAGCATATCATGTATATACTTTTGTTGATTGATGAACATTCCATCTTCTAGTTACTTAATTTGAAGTTCGAGAAAGAACTTGAGTTCACCCATCATGCTCATTTCAAACTCATGCATTAACTAAGAAAATTCATTGCTAAGATATTCGTTAGTAGAACCAAATACAATATCATCAACATATATTTGAACAATAACCAATTCATTTTCATGCTTTTTGACAAATAATGTATCATCAATTTTTCCCATTTCATATCCATGATCAATAAGGAAGGTTTTAAGTCTCGCATACCAAGCTCTAGGTGCTTGTTTGAGTCTGATGTTATGCGAGGTGTATATGAAATAATTATATTTTTATTGCGAAATACTATTAAATACTATTCAATTTTACACAAGTTATTTATTTATTTATAGAGTGGATATACTTAAACCTTGCTACAACACTATAGGCAGTGTACATAATCGTAAAGTAGTGTAGTTTTTAGTAAGTCCGGTTCGTTCCGCAGGGAGCTAGCCAAGTTTAACGCTATATTTTTAAAACTATATTTGTAATATATATATATATATATATATATATATATATATATATATATATATATATATATATATATATATATATATATATATATATATATATATATATATATAAGTAATATTATTATAAAAGGGGATTTTACCATTTAATGACCGGTTTGTCGATTTTAAAACTTTAGTCACAATTAAAACCTAATGTAAAATATTAAATATACAAATGACTTAATTTAAGGCATAAAGTAAATGACGATAAATAAAAATGCGATAATTGAAAGTACGATAATTAAAAGTGCAATAAATAAAATGACAGTAAATAAAAGTGTGATAAGATATAAAATAAAGGAATTATGCTTATTTAAACTTCCGTAATTATGATGTTTGACGTGTTGATTTTAGTTTATTGCCATGGGTTAATTGTCCTTTGTCCTGTATTATTCGATATGTCCATCTGGTTTTTGTCCATAACAGTCCATCAGTCATAAATATAAAGTGCGAGTGTCCTCGTCAAATTATCCTTATACCTGAAGTCAAATATTCCAACTAATTGGGGACTTAAACTGTAATAAGGTTTTAATACATTGTTAATGATTACACCAGGTTATCGACTATGTGCAATCAAAGGTTTTAATACTTTATTAACAATTACACCAAGTGTCCTTGTATGTAATCCACCCCTGTTTTAATGAGTCTATTGACTATTAATCCATTTCCGTGTCCGGTTAAATGAACGATTATTAGTACTTATAAATATCCCGCCCATCGTGTCCGATTGAGTGTATATGGTTATTTATAGATACGTCAAATTGTAAATTTCTATATTAAATTAACGAACTATCATTCAGTTAAACAAATATAAAGCTCATTAATAGTCCATAGTCCAATTTCAACAAGTGTCGGTCTTTTGTCCAAACCCCAATTATGGTACAAAGCCCAATTACCCAATCTTAATAGTTAGCCCAACATCACGATTACTTCAGCTTAAATAAGCATAATAATAACTTAGCTACGAGACATTAATTTAAAAAGGTTGAATATAACTTACAATGAGTATTAATCGCGTAGTGTTACACGGACATAATTTCGACTTACAAACTTAAAACATTCGCCACTATAACCTTATTATTATTAACTTAAATTAAAATTAAAATTAAAATATAAATATAAATATATATTGAGAGTATGATGATAGATGGATATATATTGTGTACATAATTCGACCGAAAACGTTGCAATTTATAGGACTTGGCCAGCTACAGCCCCTCATGCGATCGCATGACTTTAACACTACCTGGCCATGCGATCGCATGGCCAGCTGTACCAGCTCACATTGTCAACTAAAATGTGGGCTGTTGAGTTTATTTAATATATAATATAATATATATAATTTTATATAATTATATATATATATATATATTATATTATATTCTTGTACCTAGTTGACTCGTAATTTTAGGTCTATTGCGTCGCGCGTTGATAGTTGGTTCATGTCTCGGTTCCGGATTTTCGAACGTCCTTGCGTACTATTTAATATCTTCTACTTTGCGTTTCGCGACTCGTACTCTTGTAATTTCTAGATGTTTCTCATCAATAAATTGAACCTCTTGGATTGTACTTTGTACTTTTTAGCGTTTTGGTCATTTGCGTCTTCAATTCGTCGAATCTGTCTTTTGTCTTCACCTTTTAATATTTAAACGAATATCACTTGTAAATAGAACAATTACACTAAAAGCTTGTCTTTTTTGAAGGATAATGCTATGAAATATATGTTCGTTTTTAGCATTATCAAATATTCCCACACTTGAGCGTTGCTTGTCCTCAAGCAATATAGAACTTGAATATAAACATACTTGAATCACTTCTTTATTCTTCACACTTTGTACATCAGTGATTTCTATACGGCGATATGAACAATGATAGTAACACTGTGGTTTAAAGTCCCACATGACTAAGAAAATTTAGATCCTTTAAGGAAATTGGATCTTTATGAAAACTTTTGATCTTTTGAAAATTCAATCTAGCTTTTACCCTAGATAAGTTTTCCGGAATAACCTTTCACCGGTGTTTGCAAATTGTTTTTGTGGGTTTTGTGGGTTTCAGATTTTAAAATTTTAGCTTAAAACTTATGGTTTTGTGTCACCCACTTGCTAACCTTGTATTAGGAAAATAACACGTCTAGTATACTTGCTCCGTATATTATCCTTCGGTAAACTACCGTCCGGTTGTAAAGGAAAGCGTTGAACAAGCAACTGTCAAGGCAATGTCCCGTGACATGCAGATAGTTATGGTCTATATCGTGTCGGATGCAATTACTATCCTTTGTAGGAGCAATAGTAAAGATCACCCTATAGTTTTTCGGTCTGGCACAAGGTCCTGTCTTTGACCACGCTATGCAACCATTGTTCTTACGGTTGACACCCGATTTGGTTCAGGTGACCTAATGAATTCCAGGTGAATTCCTAGGATTTTTCGTTCAATGGTAATGAACGCATTGCAAATGGGTTTTCAGAAAACAAATTGGTTTGTAATTTGATCAAAATATTTTCTTGTTCAAGCTCGAATTTAGATATTATTGAATTCCATGAGTTTGTAATTCTCAATCTTTAAGGTCAATCCCAAGGATTGAGTAATATCAGGCTTAAAAGCTGATTTTTTGATCTTTAAGGAGATTATCCTTTCTGAGGATCTGATTCATTAGTCTTATAAGCTAATTTGCACGGTGCCCCCCATTGTACAAGACAGATCCTCTCATGGTTAGGATAAGTCTGATCACTTGGCGACCCTGTTTGATGTTGAGGTCCGTGGATTTCCAGCTGATTTTCGAGAAAACTTTTCAAGGTTTTTTGTAGACTCTACAACTGGTCTGGACGACAACTTCCTGACCTAAATCAAGAAGCACGTGTCTTTTTCTCGGAAGACTGTACTTCCTTATAAATTCTATTTATATTACAATAAACTGGGTAAAACTGATTAATATTGTCCAAAACAAAAGTATCTTTAATTATTTGTACAAAAATATGTAATATATGTTCTAAATAACTTGGTAAATTTTTCCCACACTTGGCTTTTATTTTCCTTTCTTTGCCTTTTTATTCTCCTCTATTCCATTTTAAATGAATTCAAGCATTTTTGGGTTGTTTCTCAATTTATGTCCTTTCCGAGGTAACAATAATTTCGGTATTAACACCTAGTTTTATCGTTTATAAATATGTATAAACATGATTTTGAATTCATTTATTTGAAAATTTTTTAAAATTTTTACTAGAATTGGGTAGTCAGTATATAAGACTAGGGCTGTTCTTTATTATTAGAGAGCACTAGATTCTAATACAACTACTGCATTACTAGTATTTTTAATGGTAACCAAGTGTTTAAATTAAAATTTTAAAAATCCGAAAGAATTTAACCCCAATACATTAAAATTCGAATTTAAAGAGTTTTAGGGGTGAAATCTTTACCTTCCTGCCTCCCCATCTGAATATAGGCATGATTATAGCGGATTATTACAAGAAATTTAGTTGAAAAGTGAAGATTTTAGGGGTGTTTTTGTGGTATTTTCGTATGTATGTGTGTGTGTTTTGTGGATGACAGAAACCAGTCGTGAGCTTTTTGTTCTGTCCAGATTTTTTAGGTCATGCGACCTCATGACATTGAAGAGGAAACCCCATGCGATCGCATGGGGTCTGATCCCTTTATATATATATATATATATATATATATATATATATATATATATATATATATATATATATATATATATATATATATATATATATATATATATATATAACCTTTAACTTCTTAAAACAAATAAGTGATTTATTTAAAATTTTGTTTTCCTTTTTATTTAGGAAGAGGTCGTTTCGGTACGTTTACCTAGTCCGTCCCTCGATAAAATTTAAAATTTGTCATTTTAAAGCGATTGATTTAAAAGCAAAGATTTTTGGATTTTTTAAATATTTTTGGCATACTTTAATTTAATAAGATTAAAAATAATGATAATAAAATTTCTCGTCCCACCCTCGGGTAAAGCAATTTCGGTTCCATAACCTAGTCTTCAACTCACGACAAATTTTAAATATCAAATTTTTAACTTAATGAAATAAAGTAAATTTTGTTTTTAATTTCACACCAAACTTAAACTTAAAATGCATAAGATGTCATATAAATATTATTAATATTTATATATATTAGTTTTACAAACTTATATTCAAAATATTAGTTTTTAAAATATTTACAAACTTAAATATATTGATTTAAAAATTTACAATATTTAAAAATATTTATATATTAATTTTAAAAAAAACGTAAAAAATAAAATTAAAAATCTTTTTGGTCTTTTATCCCACTTTAATCAATCAAATATTATCAAAAATATACGCCCCTCTTTTGGGTAAAGTAATTTCGGCTATATTACCTAGTTTTACTCCTGACGAATTTTTGAAATATTTTGAATTGATTGATTAAAGATATTTATACCTTATGAATAAACGGTAAATTTTGCAGTGATGTAATAAATTTTTGTATGATATCAATAATTTCGGTTTCGCATACCTAATTTTATTGAATATCAATTTAATACTTTATAGCGAACGATTCAGCGTTTATTATCAAAAGGTTAAAAACAAGGTAAAAAAATAAAATAAAAACTGTACATATACTTACATGTGAGATAGAATTCTCAGAGACCTGCTTTAGCCAACTCATAGGAGAGTCGTTCGATTTGGTTTTCCATAGCTACGTAAGCATAACCTCGAATTTTCAATAACTTTTCTTCTAAACATATGAATGGTCATTCTCTACATAAAGTAACAAATTCGGTATTTGAATATGTTTGATTGTTTGAACATTTACCTTCGTGTGACCATTTTCCGCATTTATGACATCTTTCAAGGTGTCGTGCTCTTTTTTTGTTGCGGATTTTGATTTTGCTTTACCGAAATGTATCTTATGATGATTCTTCCTGAGTTCTTTCCCACTTCGTCCATTTTGCCTCTTATGAATGATACCAGTTCACTCGAGAAGATGTTATTATTATGTTTAGTAATCATAGCGTGTAGTAGTAGACCATGGTTCAGATCAAAGAAATTCTTCATCTCGTAAAACCTAAAAAAAATAAAAATTCAGAATGGGGGGAGAAGACTAGTTCTTTAGGGTCTGCTAGGGAAAGACCATTCGGATTCCATTTTCAGAAACTACACGAAAACAGAACATCTAACTCTAACAGAAATTCATATTACCCTCAAAAGATTCGAATCTTCCCACACTTAGTTAGCTGTGGTGTCGAAATTGTGATTAACTTCATCTTCAACTTCCATTGGATTATCTATGTAATGTTTAACTCTGTGACCATTAACCTTAAATTCAATCCCATTTGAATTTATTAATTCTACTGTTTCGTACGGGAAAACTCTTTTAACTATGAATGGTTCAGGCCATCTTGATTTCAATTTTCCAGGAAATAGCTTGAATTGTGAATTGAAAAGAAGAACTCTATCTCCTTCCTTGAATTCTTTTAAACTTCGGATTCTTTTATCATGCCATTTCTTCGTTCTTTCCTTATATATTAACGAATTTTCGTATGCTTCATGTCTTAATTCTTCTAATTTTTTTAGTTGACTAAACCGTAGACGTCCGGCTTCATGCAAATCAAGATTACATGTCTTCAAAGCCCAAAATGCTTTGTGCTCAATTTCTACTGGAAGGTGACATGCTTTTTTCCGTAAATGAGTTTAAAAGGTGTGGTGCCAATTGGAGTTTTATAGGCTGTTCTAAAAGCCCAGAGTGCATCCTCCAGTTTAATGGACCATTCCTTCGAATTTGATCCTACGGTTTTCTCTAGAATACGTTTTAATGCTCGGTTGGTATTTTTCAACTTGTCCACTTGTTTGTGGATGATAAGCGGTTGAGATTTTATGAGTTACTCCATATCTTTTGAGAACTTTCTCAAGTTGATTATTACAGAAATGAGTACCCCGATCACTTATTAAAGCTTTCGGTGTTCCAAACCTTGCAAAAAGACGTTTTAAGAAGTTGACTACAACTCGTGCATTGTTAGTTGGGAGAGCTTGTGCTTCCGCCCATTTAGATACATAATCAATGGCAACGAGAATGTAGAGATTATTATGAGATATTGGAAATGGACCCATAAAGTCAATACCCCAAACGTCAAATACTTCACATACTTGAATGACATTTTGTGGCATTTCATCACGTTGACTTATTTTTCCGGCCCTTTGACATGCTTTACAAGATTTATAAAGAAGGTGCGCGTCTTTGAAAATTGTAGGCCAATAGAATCCAGCATCGTAAACTTTTCTTGCTGTAAGTTGAGGCCCATAATGCCCTCCTGTTGGTCCTGTGTGACAATGGTTTAAGATTTGGCTAGCTTCATCCCCGAATACACATCGGCGTATTATTCCATCGGGACAACTTTTAAACAAATGTGGATCTTCCCAGAAATAGTGTTTTATATCACTAAAGAATTTCTTTCATTTTTGGTACGACAACCCTTTTTCAAGGAATCCACATACTAAGTTGTTTGCATAGTCTGCAAACCATGGAATTTCATTATAATCGATTCTCAATAGATATTCATCAGGAAAGTTATCTTGTATGGCCGATTCATTTAGAACTTCTAATTCGGGATTTTCAAGACGAGAAAGATGATCAGCGGCGAGATTTTCTGCTCCCTTTTTGTCTCGGATTTCAATATCGAACTCTTGTAAGAGTAAGATCCAACGGATTAATCGTGGTTTGGTATCTTGTTTTGAAAATAGCTATCTAAGAGCAAAATGGTCAGTATAGACAACCGTTTTTGCTAGAACGAGATATGAACGAAATTTGTCAAAAGCAAAGACAATAGCAAGGAGTTCTTTTTTAGTAGTTATGTAATTCGTTTGTACTCCTTGTAACGTCTTACTATCGTAATAAATAGGTTGAAATCGTTTTTCAATCCTTTGTCCTAAAACGGCCCCCATTGCAAAATCACTTGCATCACACATGAGTTCAAATGGTAGATTCCAATTTGGAGTTATCATGATCGGCGCATTAGTGAGTTTTTCTTTAAGAATATTAAAAGATTTGTTGCATTCATCCGAAAAGATGAATGGAGCATCCTTTTCTAGGAGTTTATTCATAGGAGTGGCAATTTTAGAAAAATCTTTTATGAAACGTCGGTAAAAACCGACATGCCCTAGAAAACTCCTAACTCCTCTAACATTGGTGGGATGTGGAAGTTTAGCAATTATATCTACTTTAGCTCTATCCACTTCAATTCCTTCCTTTAAAATTTTATGACCAAGAACGATGTCTTCTTTAACCATGAAATGACATTTCTCCCAATTAAGTACTAGATTTGATTGTTCGCATTTAATAAGCATTCGTTCAAGATTAACTAGACATGTTTCAAAAGTATCACCGAAGACTGAGAAGTCATCCATGAATACTTCCATGCATTCTTCTATCATGTCGTGAAAAATCGCCATCATGCACCTTTGAAAGGTTGCAGGGGCGTTGCAAAGTCCAAATGGCATGCGTTTGTAAGCAAAAGTACCATAAAGGCACATGAACGTGGTTTTCTCTTGGTCCTCGGGTGCGATTGGAATTTGAAAATATCCGAAAAATCGTCAAGAAAAAAATAGTAACTATTCCCGACTAACCTTTCCAACATTTGATCAATGAAAGGTAAGAGAAAGTGATCTTTGCTGGTGGCATCCCGTTACAGTCCTAGTAGGAATAAGCTCATTTTTTTTTATTTGTGATGACAGTCATGCCACCCTTCTTAGGTTCGCATTGAACTGGGCTTACCCATGGACTATCAGAGATTGGATAAATTAAACCTGCATCTAGCAGTTTAATAATTTCTTTCTTAACAACATCTTGCATATTAGGATTTAGTCTTCGTTGGCGTTGCACATATGTTTTATGACCTTCTTCCATAAGGATTTTATGTATGCAATACGAAGGACTTATTCCTTTAATATCATGAATCTTCTATGTAATAGCTGGTTTATGAGCTTTTAGCACAGAAATGAGTTGAGATTTTTCATTTTCCATAAGAGAAGATGATATTATTACAAGTAATTCAGATTCACCATGTAAATAAGCGTATTCCAAATGGTTTGGAAGTGGCTTTAACTCTAATGTCGGTGGTTCTTCTATCGATGATTTATATCGATATTTGTCTTCCTCTTTTAGCATTTGAAGTTCTTCTATTGTTGGTTCGTATTCATTAGCCATGAGTGTAGCTAACATTTCAGCTTCATCAATTGGTTCAGTTCCTTCTCCTAAAGAACATTCTCCTATTCCTTGTAATTCTGGAAATTCTTGTAACAATTCTGCATGTGAATCTATAGTTTGAACATAATAACATGTATCATCTGCAGATTGCGATTGTTGCATGGCTCTATCAACAGAAAAGGTAACACTCTCGTCCTCTATACTTAGGGTTAGTTTCTTACCAAACACGTCTATTATTGCTTTAGCCGTGTTTAAGAATGGTCTTCCTAATATGAGAGGAACTCGAGAATCTTCTTCCATGTACAGAATAACAAAATCTACTGGAAATACTAAAGTACCAACTTTAACTAGCATGTTCTCCATTATCCCTCTAGGATATTTTACTGATCGATAGGCTAGTTGTATGCTTATTCATGTTGGTTTTAATTCTTCGAGGTCTAGTTTAGTGTATAATGAATATGGCATTAAATTTATACTAGCACCTAAATCTGCCAAGGCTTCTATTGAACTAAGACTACCCAGAAAACATGAAATTGTGAAACTTCCTGGATCTGATAATTTTTCTGGTATCTTATTCAACAACACTGTAGAACAATCAGCATTCATAGTAACAGCCGAAAGTTCTTCCATTTTCTTTGTATTTGTGATTAGATCTTTTAGGAATTTAGCATACCATGGCATTCCTGAAATCACATCAATGAAAGGAAGATTGACATTTATTTGTTTAAACATATCCAAAAATTTGGATTGCTTGGCTTCAAGTCTTTCTTTTCTCATTTTACTCGGGTAAGGAAGCGGTGGTTGGTATGGTTTAACATAAGGTTTTACCTTAACTGTGTTATCTTCATTAACCTTTTCAACTACCGGTTCTGTTTCCTTATCTTGCTCAGGCTGTGGTGCCTGTAGAGTAGGAATAGAGTCATCAGAAATTACAGGCATTTCAGGTGGTTTAAGTGTAATACCACTTCTCGTGGTAATGGCTTTAGCTGTTTCATTCCGGGGGTTAGCATTTGTATCGCTGGGTAGACTTCCCGGTTTTCTTTCACCTATCAACCTTGCTAGGTTGCTCACTTCTTGTTCCAGATTTTAGATTGAGCTTGTTGATTTCTAAATGCTTGAGCATTTTGTTCATTGGTTTGTTTCTGAGATGTGACAAATTGAGTTTGAGATTCAACTAGCTTCGACATCATGTCTTCTAAATTTGGCTTTTTATCATCGGTTTGTGGTGGTTTAATTAGAAAAATAGGTCTTTGCTGTTTGTAAGTATTATTGGATACTTGTTGATTGCTAGGACCTTGTTGGTTGTTGTATGGAACATTTCGGTTATAATTCTGATTTTGATTGTAGTTTGGTCTTGGCGGTTGATAATTATTTTGATAATTATTTCCAGGCCTTTGGTTCATGTATGAAACATTCTCTCTTTGTTTCATTGTTTGTTCAATACTGAGACAATCTTTTGTCAAATGTGGTCCTCCACACTGCTCACAACTAATTCGTATTGCGTGAATATCTTTAGTCATCTTTTCCATTCGTCTCTCGAAAGCATCTATCTTTGCGGAAATGGAATCAAAGTCATGGCTAGAATCGGCTCTAGCCGCTTTAGATGATTTAACGATATCTTTTTCTTGATGCCACTCATGTGAGTGGGAAGTAGTGTTATCAATAATTTTGTAAGCTTCAGTTGCGGTTTTCTTCATAATGGAACCACCAGCTGCTATATCGATGTCTTTTCGTGTAGTAATATCGCATCTTTGATAGAATATTTGTACTATTTGATAAGTTTCTAAACCATGCTGAGGACATCCTTTCAATAACTTTTCAAATCTTGTCCACGCCTCATATAGAGTTTCATTTGGCTTTTGTGTGAACGTAACTATTTCTCTTTGAAGTCTCACAGCTTTAGATGCCGAAAAGAATTGTTTAAGAAAATTTTCAACTAAGACATCCCATGTATCAATCGCCCCTTCAGGTAACGATTCTAACCAATCTTTGGCTTCTCCCTTTAAAGTCCAGGGAAATAACATGAGATAGATCTGTTCAACCACAACTTCTCTTATTTTAAATAAAGTACAGATCCTATTAAAGGTTCGAAAATGTTCGTTTGGATCTTCCTTCGGCGCACCACTAAATTGGCATTGATTAGTTACCATGTGTAGGATTTGTCATTTGATTTCATAATCTGGTGCATTAATGTCTGGTTGAGTAATGGCATGACCTTGGCCAGTGCGTTTAGCCCTCATTCGGTCTTCCTTAGAGGTTCTAGATTTTCCATGATTGAATTTGTTGAATCTGAATCACTAGAGGATTCTGATTTAATGGTTTCTTCCTTGACAATCTCTGGATGAGTGATTTGTGGTTCAGAAGGAATGATTAGTGGTTCAGGATCTCTGAATTGTCCCTGAATATCCTCCGGATTCTCAATTGTGAGGTCGGGTTCAAAAAATGGATTATCGGAAATTTGAATTGGAGTATGGTCGACTAGATGACGATTCTAAAGAAAAATCAACGGTGACAATATTGACTAGATGTCTTGATCGAGTTACAGGTGGTGAACATATGAAAGGTGGTGAACGTTTTGCTCGGTGCATTCACTGAATATCCTATTAGTTATAAAAGATAAAAATTATATAAGCTATCAAATTAATAGACTTTTCTGATTTTGCCCACGTTTCGAATAGCCAATAGATGCAGTAGGTAGCCAGGACCCTTTAAATCGGAAGTCCACAACTCGCCACTAACAAATCCAACTGATAATGCTAAAAACGAACATATATTTCATAGCATTATCCTTCAAGAAAGACAAGCTTTTAGTTGCAATTGTTCTAATTTCAAGTAATTATCGTTTAAATAATAAAAGGTGAAGACAAAAGACAGATTCGACGAATTGAAGACGCAAACGACCAAAAAGCTCAAAAGTACAAAATACAATAAAAAAAGGTTCCAATTATTGATAAGAAACGTCTCGAAATTATAAGAGTACAAGATTCAAAACGCAAAGTACACGATATAAAATAGTACGCAAGGACGTTCGAAAATCCGGAACCGAGACATGAACCAACTTTCAACGCTCGACGCAACGGAGCTGAAAGTACAAGTCAACTATGCACAAGAATATAATATAATATTTAAATAATTCATAATAAGAATAATAATAAATAATAAAAAGTTGTTAATTGAGCATAGTTAAGGGGTCATAAATGAAAATTTAAAATCAATATTTGCCTATAAAAGAAAGGTATTCGGAGTCTTTCAAATGACATCCTAAAATCCATCTCTCTCTATATATGTATACGTAAATATTTATATTTATATTTTAATTTTAATTTTAATTTTAAATTCTAATAATAAGGGTATGTTAGCGAATGTTGTAAGGGTGTAAGTCGAAATTCTGTCCGTGTAACGCTACGCTATTTTTAATCATTGTAAGTTATGTTCAACCTTTTTAATTTAATGTCTCGTAGCTAAGTTATTATTATGCTTATTTAATCCGAAGTAATCATGATGTTGGACTAATTATTAAAATTGGATAATTGAGCTTTGTACCATAATTGGGGTTTGGACAAAAGAACGACACTTGTGGAAGTTAGACTATGGGCTATTAATGGGCTTTATATTTGTTTAACTAAATGATAGTTTGTTAATTTTAATATAAAGATTTACAATTGGACGTCCCTATAAATAACCATATACACTCGATCGGACACGATGGGTGGGGTATTTATATGTATGAATAATCGTTCATTTAACCGGACACGGGAATGGATTAATAGTCACTAGAATTATTAAAACAGGGGTGAAATTATGTACAAGGACACTTGGCATAATTGATAACAAAGTATTAAAACCTTGGGTTACACGCAGTCGATATCCTGGTGTAATTATTAAACAAAGTAATAAAACCTTGTTACAGTTTAAGTCCCCAATTAGTTGGAATATTTAACTTCGGGTATAAGGATAATTTGATGAGGATACTCACACTTTATATTTATGACTGATGGACTGTTATGGACAAAAACCAGACGGACATATTCAATAATCCAGGACAAAGGACAATTAACCCATGGGCATAAAACTAAAATCAACACGTCAAACATCATGATTACGGAAGTTTAAATAAGCATAATTCTTTTATTTCATATTTAATTTCCTTTATTTTATATTTAATTGCACTTCTAATTATCGCATTTTTATTTATTGTTATTGTATTTAATTGCACTTTTAATTATCGTACTTTTTAATTATCGCAAGTTTATTTTATCGCAATTTCATTATCGTTATTTACTTTACGCTTTAAATTAAGTTGTATTTATTTTTAATATTTTACATTAGGTTTTAACTGCGACTAAGTTTTAAAATCGACAAACCGGTAATTAAACGGTAAAAACCCCCTTTATAATAATAATAGTACTTATATATATATTTGTATTTTTATAAAATTAAACTAATATAGCGTTAAGCTTTGTTTAAAGATTCCCTGTGGAACGAACCGGACTTACTAAAAACTACACTACTGTATGATTAGGTACACTGCCTATAAGTGTTGTAGCAAGGTTTAAGTATATCCATTCTATAAATAAATAAATATCTTGTGTAAAATTGTATCATATTTAATAGTTTTTCCTAGTAAAAATAAAGCTATTTTATATACACCTCGCATAACATCAAGTATTTTTGGCGCCGCTGCCGGGGAGCGCTAAAACGCTGTATTTTTAATTTATACTTGTAAAAATATAATTATAAAAAAAGTAATTTCGGGGACACGTGTGTCAAATATAGATTTTGTTAAGATTTTAGTAAGTGGTAAGTTTTAATTGTTATCATTCCTATCATTTCTCTTTTTCGTTGTAAATTTATATTTTTTTTGTTGTAACGCAAGTGTTAATTGTTTAATCAATTACAAGTGTAAAAAAAAAAGTTTAAAAAAAAAATTAATTTCGTAAAAAAAAAGAGAGTATTGTTGCAGTAGAATTTTTTCACATTAAAAAAGTAAGTTTCAATGGAGTTTTAGTGGAACGCGTGAAATGATTGTTTTTAGATTTTTTACTTTGGTGGGGTTGTTTCATTTTTGCCGCGCAAATTTGTAGGCCCATTTGGTTTGTCATCGCATCTTTGACCAAATTCTCTATTTATTTACTCAGTATTTTTATTTCAGAAAAAGAATTTAACATAATTACTGTAATATACTCCGTATCTATATCGACTAGTATCTTTGAGACCTTGCAAAAAAAAAAAAAAAATTTAATCTAAAAACAATGTAAAAATATAGGTATCTTTTAGGTGTCAAAAATTAAAATCACATTATAATCACAACTTTCCAAATCCTTAAAAAAATATTAAAATCGTTAAAAAAAAATTTAAAAAATAATAAAAAAAACTATTAATTTCGTGTAAAATAAAAAAAAATTTATTTTAAGTTTTATTACCTTTAGATTTTTAGACTATAGTCGCAACTTTTAGTATTAAGTTTATTTTTGGCGTAGTTATTTCTAGAATTTTAGGCTTTGCCGTAAAATCCCTTAAGTGCTTTCTCTTTAGACTAAGATTTAGGTGCTTTAGAATTTTGCGACGCCTTTTTTAAGTTTTAGTACCTTTTTAAGTTATTGCCATTTGGGATATAGTTTTACTTGTAAGCTTTAATATTTTTAGACGCAACTTTTAATTTTTAGTTTTTAGTTCCTTTTTAAGTTTCAACGCGCTATTTTCTTATTTTTTTTTTTTCGACGCCTTTTACCTATGTATCAATTATCACTCCAATTAGTAATCTCAATTTGCAATTTTAATTTTAAGTTAGTGATAGTAATAAGGTTGGGTTAGTCGAGTGTTTTTAAGTTTTATAAGTTACTCTTTTTCTTTCTTATTTTTCGACGCCTTTTTCTTTTTTCGACCTTTTTCGACGCGCTCTTTTTCTTTCTAATTTCTCGCAATTCTAGTTTTAGGACATAGATTTTTATTCTACTTCTTATCTAAATTTTTTAAAATTACGAAAATTTATTTTAAGTGGTTAAATTGATAGACATCAAAATTTTCTGGTTCGTAGTAATAGTTGGATTTGTACGTGGACCGGGTTATTGGAGCCAAACAGTACTCAATTATATTGAGACCAAACGAATCCTGCCCCTCTGCTGCATCTTTTGGCTATTCAAAACGTGGGCAAAATCAGAAAAGTCTATTAATTGGATAACTTATATAATTTTTCTTTCCTTTTAAAAACTAATAGGATATTCAGTGAATGCACCGAGCAAGACGTTCACCACCTTTTGTACGTTCACCACCTGTAACTCGATCAAGACATGTAGCTAATATTACTGCCGTTGATTTTCCTTTAGAATCGTCATCCAGTCAACCAAGTACTCCAATTCAAATTTTCGATAATCCATTTTTTGAACCCGATCTCACAATTGAGAATCCGGAGAATATTCAGGGACAATTCATAGATCCTGAACCATTAATTTTTCCTCCGGAACCACCAATCATTCAAACAGAGATTGTTGAGGAACGAACCATTAAATCAGAATCCTCTAGTGATTCAGATTCAACAAATTCAGTCATGGAGAATCTGGAACCTTTAAGTATGGAAGACCGAATGAGAGCTAAACGCACTGGCCAAGGTCACGCAATTACTCATCCTGACATTAATGCGCCAGATTATGAAATCAAAGGACAAATTCTACACATGGTAACTAATCAATGCCAATTTAGTGGTGCGCCGAAGGAAGATCCAAATGAACATCTTCGTACCTTTAATAGGATCTGCACAGTATTTAAAATAAGAGAAGTAGAAGATGAACAGATATATCTCATGTTATTTCCCTGGACTTTAAAGGGAGAAGCCAAAGATTGGTTGGAATCGTTACCTGAAGGGGCGATTGATACATGGGACGTTTTAGTTGAAAAATTTCTTAAACAATTCTTTCCGGCATCTAAAGCCGTAAGACTTCAAGGAGAAATTGTTACGTTCACACGGAAATCAAATGAAACTCTATATGAGGCATGGACAAGATTTGGAAAGTTATTAAGAGGATGTCCGCAACATGGTTTAGACACCTGTTAAATAGTACAAATATTCTACCAAGGATGCGACATCACTACAAGGAAAGACATCGACATAGCAGCTGGTGGTTCTATTATGAAAAAGCTCGAAACTGATGCTTACAAAATTATCGATAACACTGCTTTCCACTCACATGAGTGGCACCAAGAAAAAGATATCGTTAGATCATATAAAGTAGCTAGAGCCGATTCTAGCCATGACTTAGATTCCATTTCTGCAAAGATAGATGCTGTCGAGAGACGAATGGAAAAGATGACTAAGGATATACACTCAATACGAATTAGTTGTGAGCAGTGTGGAGGACCACATTTGACAAAAGATTGTCTCAGTATTGAATTAACAATGGAACAAAGAGAGAATGTTTCATATCTAAACCAAAGGCCTGGAAATAATTATCAGAATAATTATCAACCGCCAAGACCGATTTACAATCAAAACCAGAATTATAACCGAAATCTTCCATACAACAACCAACAAGGTCCTAGTAATCAACAAGTATCCAACAATACTTACAACCAGCAAAGACCTAATTTTCAAAACAAACCACCACAAACCGATGATAAAAAGCCGAATTTAGAAGATATGATGACGAAGCTAGTTGAAACTCAAACAAAGTTTTTCACATCTCAAAAACAAACTAATGAACAAAATGCTCAATCATTTAGAAATCAACAAGCTTCTATTCAAAATTTGGAACAAGAAGTGAGTAACCTAGAAAGGTTAATAGGTGAAAGAAAATCGGAAAGTCTACCTAGTGATACAAATGCTAACCTCCGGAATGAAACAGCTAAAGCCATTACTACAAGAAGTGGTACAACACTTAAACCACCTGAAATACCTGTAACTTCTGATGAAACTATTCCTACTCCACAAGAACCACAACCTGATCAAGATAAGGAAAAAGAACCGGTAGTTGAAAAGGTTAATGAAGATAACACAGTTAAGGCTAAACCTTATGTTAAACCATACCAACCACCACTTTCTTACCCGAGTAAAATGAAAAAAGAGAAACTTGAAGCCGAGCAATCTAAATTCTTAGATATGTTTAAACAGATAAATGTAAATCTTCCTTTCATTGATGTGATTTCAGGAATGCCTAGATATGCTAAATTCTTGAAAGATCTAATCACGAATAGAAAGAAAATGGAAGAACTCTCGGCAGTTACTATGAATGCTAATTATTCAGCAGTGCTGTTGAATAAGATACCAGAAAAATTATCTGATCCAGGAAGTTTCACAATTCCATGTTTTCTGGGTAGTCTTAGTTCAATAGAAGCATTAGCAGACTTAGGTGCTAGTATAAATTTAATGCCGTATTCACTATACACTAAACTAGACTTTGGAGATTTGAAACCAACAAGAATAAGTATACAACTAGCCGATCGATCAATAAAATATCCTAGAGGGATAATGGAGAACATGCTAGTTAAAGTTGGTACTTTAGTATTTTCAGTAGATTTTGTTGTTCTGGATATGGAAGAAGATTCTCAAGTTCCTCTCATATTAGGAAGACCATTCTTAAACACGGCTAAAGCAATGATAGACGTGTTTGGTAAGAAACTGACCCTAAGTATAGAGGACGAGAGTGTTACCTTTTCAGTTGATAGAGCTATGCAACAATCGCAATCTGCAGATGATACATGTTATTATATTCAAACTATAGATTCACATGCAGAATTGTTAGAAGAATTTCCAGAATTACAAGGAACAGGAGAATGTTCTTTAGGAGAAGGAACTGAACCAATTGATGAAGCTGAAATGTTAGCTACACTTATAGCTAATGGATATGAACCAACAACAGAAGAAATTCAAATGCTAAAAGAAGAAGACAGATATCGATATAAATCATCGATAGAAGAACCTCCGACATTAGAGTTAAAGCCACTTCCAAACCATTTGGAATATGCTTATTTACATGGTGAATCTGAATTACCTACAATAATATCGTCTTCTCTTACTGAAAATGAGAAATCACAACTCATTTCTGTGTTGAAAGCTCATAAACCATCCATTGCATGGAAGATTCATGATATAAAAGGAATAAGTCCTTCGTATTGCACACATAAAATCCTTATGGAAGAAGGTCATAAAACGTATGTGCAACACCAACGAAGACTTAATCCTAATATGCAAGATGTTGTTAAGAAGGAAATTATTAAACTGCTAGATGCAGGTTTAATTTATCCAATTTCTGATAGTCCATGGGTAAGCCCAGTTCAATGCGTGCCTAAGAAGGGTGGCATGACTGTCATTACAAATGAGAAAAATGAGCTTATTCCTACTAGGACTGTAACAGGATGGCGTGTTTGTATTGATTATAGAAAATTAAATGACGCCACCAGAAAAGATCACTTTCCCTTACCTTTCATTGATCAAATGTTGGAAAGATTAGCCGGAAATAGTTACTATTACTTTCTTGATGGATTTTCCGGATATTTTCAAATTCCAATAGCACCCGATGACCAAGAGAAAACCACATTCACGTGCCCTTATGGTACTTTTGCTTACAAACGCATGCCAATTGGACTTTGCAACGCCCCTGCAACCTTTCAAAGGTGCATGATGGCGATTTTTCACGACATGATAGAAGAATGCATGGAAGTTTTCATGGATGACTTTTCAGTCTTCGGTGATACATTTGAATCATGTCTAGCTAATCTTGAACGAATGCTTATTAGATGCGAACAATCAAATCTAGTTCTTAATTGGGAGAAATGCCATTTCATGGTTAAAGAAGGCATCGTTCTTGGACATAAAATCTCAAAGGAAGGAATTGAAGTGGATAGAGCTAAAGTAGATGTAATTGCTAAACTTCCACATCGCACCAATGTTAGAGGAGTTAGGAGTTTTCTAGGGCATGCCGGTTTTTACCGACGTTTTATAAAAGATTTTTCTAAAATTGCCACTCCTATGAATAAACTCCTAGAAAAGGATGCTCCATTCATCTTTTCAGATGAATGCATCAAATCTTTTAATATTCTTAAAGAGAAACTCACTAATGCACCGATCATGATAACTCCAAATTGGAATCTACCGTTTGAACTTATGTGCGATGCAAGTGATTTTGCAATGGGAGCCGTTTTAGGACAAAGGATTGAAAAATGATTTCAACCTATATATTATGCTAGTAAGACATTACAAGGAGCACAAACGAACTATACAACTACTGAAAAAGAACTCCTTGCTATTGTCTTTGCTTTTGACAAATTTCGATCATATCTCGTTCTAGCTAAAACGGTGGTCTATACCGACCATTCTGCTCTTAGATACCTATTTTTGAAACAAGATGCTAAACCAAGATTAATCCGTTGGATCTTACTCTTACAAGAGTTTGATATTGAAATCCGAGATAAAAGAGGAGCAGAAAATCTCGTCGCTGATCATCTTTCTCTTCTTGAAAATCCCGAATTAGAAGTTCTAAATGAATCGGCCATACAAGACAACTTTCCTGATGAATATCTATTGAAGATAGATTATAATGAAATTCCATGGTTTGCAGACTATGCAAACTACTTAGTATGTGGATTCCTTGAAAAAGGATTATCGTACCAAAAACGAAATAAATTCTTTAGTGATATAAAACACTATTTCTGGGAAGATCCACATTTGTTTAAAAGTTGTCCACATGGAATAATACGCCGATGTGTATTCGGAGATGAAGCTAGTAAAATTTTAAAAAATTGTCACACATGACCAACAGGAGGGCATTATGGGCCTCAACTCACAGCAAGAAAAGTTTATGATGCTGGATTCTATTGGCCTACAATTTACAAAGACGCACACCTTCTTTGCAAATCCTGTGATGCTTGTTAAAGGGTCGGAAAAATAAGTCAACATAATGAAATGCCACAAAATGTCATTCAAGTATGTGAAGTATTTGACATTTGGGGTATTGACTTTATGGGTCCATTTCCAAAATCTCATAATAATCTATATATTCTCGTAGCCATTGATTATGTATCTAAATGGGCGGAAGCACAAGCTCTCCCAATTAACGATGCACGAGTTGTAGTCAACTTTTTAAAACGTCTTTTTGCAAGGTTTGGAACACCGAAAGCTTTAATAAGTGATCGGGGTACTCATTTCTGTAATAATCAACTTGAGAAAGTTCTCAAAAGATATGGAGTAACTTATAAAATCTCCACCGCATATCATCCACAAATAAGTGGACAAGTTGAAAATACCAACCGAGCTTTAAAATGTATTCTAGAGAAAACCGTAGGATCAAATTCGAAGGAATGGTCCATAAAATTGGAGGATGCACTCTGGGCTTTTAGAACAGCCTACAAAACTCCAATTGGAACCACACCTTTTAGACTCTTTTACGAAAAATCATGTCATCTTCCAGTAGAAATTGAACACAAAGCATTTTGGGCTTTGAAGACATATAATCTTGATTTATATGAAGCTGGACGTCTACGGCTAAGTCAACTAAACGAATTAGAAGAATTAAGACATGAAGCATGCGAAAATTCGTTAATCTATAATCAAAGAACAAAGAAATGGCATGATAAAAGAATCAGAAACTTAAAAGAATTTAAAGAAGGAGACAGAGTTCTTCTTTTCAATTCACGATTCAAGCTATTTCCTGAAAAATTGAAATCAAGATGGTCTGGACCATTCATAGTCAAAAGAGTTTTCCCATACAGAACAGTAGAATTAATAAATTCAAATGGGATTGAATTTAAGGTTAATGGTCACAGAGTTAAACACTACATAGATAGTCCGAAGGAAGTCGACAACGAAGTTAATCACAATTTCGATACCACAGCTAACTAAGTGTGGGGAGAATCAAGTCTTTAAAGGATAATATGTATTTCTATTAGAGTTAGATTTTCTGTTTTTGTGTAGTTCTCAAAAATGGAACCCGAATGGTCTTTCCCTAGCAGACCCTAAAGAACTAGTCTTCTCCCCCCGTTCTGAATTTTTATTTTTTTTTAGGTTTTTACGAAATGAAGACTTCCTGTGAACTAAACTATGGTCTAATGCTACACGCTTTGATCACTAAACGTAATAATGACACACTTCCGAGTGAACTGGTATCAGTAATCAGAGAAAGATTGGACAGAGTAAGAAAAGAATCCAGATGCGAAGGTAATAAGTTACAATTTGGTAAAGGAAAATCAAAATCCGCAGCGAAAAGAAGAGCACGACACCTTGAAAGATGTCATAAATGCGGAAAATGGTCACATGGAGGTAAATGTTCAAATAATCAAACCTATTCAAATACCAAATTTGTTACTTTATGCAGAGATGGACCGTTCATATGTTTAGAAGAAAAAACATTAAATGCTCGAGGTTACGCCTATGTAGCCATGGAAAATCAATTAGTCCGACTATCTTATGAGTGGGATAGATCATATCACTAAGAATACTATCTCACAGGTAAGTTTGTACAGTTTTTATTTTTATTTTTATTTTTAACCTTTTGATAATAAACGCTAATTTGTTCGCTATAAAGTATTAAATTGGTATTGAATAAAATTAGGTTTGGCGACCGAAATTATTGATATCATTCAAAAATTTATTACATCACTGCGAAATTTAACGTTTATTCTTAAGGTATAAATATCTTTAATCAATCAACTCAAAATATTTTAAAAATTCGTCATGAGTTAATTAGGTCATGGAACCGAAATTACTTTACCGAAGAGAGGGGCGTATATTTTTGATAATATTTGATTGATTAAAGTGGGATAAAAGCCAAAAAGATTTTTAATTTTATTTTTACCATATTTTTAAAATTAATATTAAATTAATATTGTGCAATTTTTAAAACTAATATATTTAAAATTGTAAATATTTGAAAAATTAATATTTTTAATATAAATTTGTATGTATAAAAACAAAAATATAATTTAAGTTTGGTGTGAATTTTTAATATGAATTTTTAATTTTATGCATTTTAAATTTAAGTTTGGTGTGAATTTTTAATATGAATTTCTAATTTTATGCATTTTAAATTTAAGTTTGGTGTGAATTTAAAAATAAAAATTTACTTTATTTCGCTAAGTTAAAAATATGATTTTTAAAAATTAATCGTAAGTTGAAGACTAGGTCATTGAACCGAAATTGCTTTACCCGAGGGCGAGACGAGAAATTTTATTATCATTATTTTTAATCTTATTGACTTAAAGTATGCCAAAAAAAAAGAAAAAAAAAAAAGAAGAAAAAATCCAATATGTTTGAAAACTTTGGTAAAATTTAATCATTTTTTTTACGCTAATCACCCTCAATAATTTAAATTGTTACTGATTTCTTGCAAATGAGGGCATTGCAAGATCTTAAGTGTGGGAAGGGGTTAAATTCTTTCGGAATTTTAATTTTTTTTTTTAATTTAAACACTTGGTTACCATTAAATTAAAAATACTAGTAACGCAGTAGTTGTATTAGAATCTAGTGCTCTCTGATAATAAAGAACAGCCCTAGTCTTATATACTGACCACCCAATTCTAGTAAAATTTTTCAAAATTTTCAATTAAATGAACTCAAAATCATGTTTATACATATTTATGAACGATAAAACTAGGTGTTAACACCGAAATTATTGCTATCTCGAAAAGGACATAAATTGAGAAACAACCCAAACTGTTAGAATTCATTTAAGAATGGAATAGAGGAGAACAAGAAGGCAAATAAAAGAAAATAAAAGACAAGTGTGGGAAAATTTACCAAGTTATTTTAAAACATATATCACATATTTTTGTACAAATAACTGAAAATACTTTTGCTTTAGACTAAACTAATCAGTTTTACCCAATTTACTGTAATATATTTGAAAGAAAGATGGATCTACACGATGAATCAATTCCATCATTAAAAGGAAGTAAAGTCTTCCGAAAAAGACACGCGCTTCTTGATTTAGGTCATGAAGTTGTCGTCCAGACTAGCTGTAGGTTGACGAAAAATCTAGAAAAGTCATCACTAAAATCAGCAGGAAATCCACGGACCTCAGCATCAAACAGGGTCGCCAAGTGGTCAGACTTATCCTAACCATGAGAGGATCTGTCTTGTAAAATGGGGAGGACACCGTGCAAATTAGCTGGATAAGACTAATGAATCAGACCCCCAGAAAGGATAATCTCCTTAAAGATTAAAAATCAAATTTTAAGCCTGATATTACTCAATCCTTGAGATTGACCTTAAAGATTGAGAATTCAAACTCATGGAATTCAATGATATCTAAACTCGAGCTTGAACGAGAAAATATTTTGATCAAAATTACAAACCGATTTGTTTTCTAAAAACCCATTTTCAATGCGTTCATTACCATTGAACGTAAAATCCTAGGAATTCACCTGGAATTCACTAGATCACCTGAACCAAATCGGGTGTCAACCGTAAGAACGGTGGTTGCATAGTATGGTCAAAGACAGGACCTTATGCCAAACTGACAAATTATTAAGGGTGAGCTTTACTATTGCTCCTACCAAGGATAGTAATTGTGTCCGACACGTTATAGACCATAATTAAAAGCATGTCAGGGGACATTGCCTTAACAGTTGCTTGTTCAACGCTTTCCTTTACAACCGGACGGTAGTTTACCAAAAGGTAATATACGGAGCAAGTATACTGGACGTGTTGCTTTCCTAATACAAGGTTAGAAAGTGGGTGACACAAAACCATAAGTTTTGAGCTAAAATTTTCAAATCTAAAACCCACCAAACCCACAAAAAGAATTTGCAAACACCGGTGAAGGGTTATTCCGGAAAACTTATCTAGGGTAAAAACTAGATTTAATTTTCAAAAGATCAAATGTTTTCATAAAGATCCAATTTTCATAAAGGATCTAAATTTTATAGTCATGTGGGACTGTAAACCACAACGTTACTACCATTGTTTATACCGCCGTATAGAAATCACTGATGTACAAAGTGTGAAGAATAAAGAAGTGATTCTAGTGTTTTTATTTCAAGACTATATTGCTTGAGGACAAGCAACGCTCAAGTGTGGGAATATTTGATAATGCTAAAAACGAACATATATTTCATAGCATTATCTTCCAAGAAAGACAAGCTTTTAGTTGCAATTGTTCTAATTTCAAGTAATTATCGTTTAAATAATAAAAGGTGAAGACAAAAGACAGATTCGACGAATTGAAGACGCAAACGACCAAAAAGCTCAAAAGTACAAAATACAATCAAAATGGTTCCAATTATTGATAAGAAACGTCTCGAAATTACAAGAGTACAAGATTCAAAACGCAAAGTACACGATATAAAATAGTACGCAAGGACGTTCGAAAATCCGGAACCGAGACATGAACCAACTTTCAACGCTCGACGCAACGGGGCTGAAAGTACAAGTCAACTATGCACAAGAATATAATATAATATTTAAATAATTCATAATAAGAATAATAATAAATAATAAAAAGTTGTTAATTGAGCATAGTTAAGGGGTCATAAATGAAAATTTAAAATCAATATTTGCCTATAAAAGAAAGGCATTCGGAGTCTTTCAAATGACATCCTAAAATCCATCTATCTCTATATATGTATACGTAAATATTTATATTTATATTTTAATTTTAATTTTAATTTTAAATTCTAATAATAAGGGTATGTTAGCGAATGTTGTAAGAGTGTAAGTCGAAATTCTGTCCGTGTAACGCTACGCTATTTTTAATCATTGTAAGTTATGTTCAATTTTTTTAATTTAATGTCTCGTAGCTAAGTTATTATTATGCTTATTTAATCCGAAGTAATCATGATGTTGGGCTAATTATTAAAATTGGGTAATTGGGCTTTGTACCATAATTGGGGTTTGGACAAAAGAACGACACTTGTGGAAGTTAGGCTATGGGCTATTAATGGGCTTTATATTTGTTTAACTAAATGATAGTTTGTTAATTTTAATATAAAGATTTACAATTGGACGTCCATATAAATAACCATATACACTCGATCGGACATGATGGGCGGGGTATTTATATGTATGAATAATCGTTCATTTAACCGGACACGGGAATGGATTAATAGTCACTAGAATTATTAAAACAGGGGTGAAATTATGTACAAGGACACTTGGCATAATTGATAACAAAGTATTAAAACCTTGGGTTACACGCAGTCGATATCCTGATGTAATTATTAAACAAAGTAATAAAACCTTGTTACAGTTTAAGTCCCCAATTAGTTGGAATATTTAACTTCGGGTATAAGGATAATTTGACGAGGATACTCGCACTTTATATTTATGACTGATGGACTGTTATGGACAAAAACCAGACGGACATATTAAATAATCCAGGACAAAGGACAGTTAACCCATGAGCATAAAACTAAAATCAACACGTCAAACATCATGATTACGGAAGTTTAAATAAGCATAATTCTTTTATTTCATATTTAATTTCCTTTATTTTATATTTAATTGCACTTCTAATTATCGCATTTTTATTTATTGTTATTGTATTTAATTGCACTTTTAATTATCGTACTTTTTAATTATCGCATGTTTATTTTATCGCAATTTCATTATCGTTATTTACTTTACGCTTTAAATTAAGTTGTATTTATTTTTAATATTTTACATTAGGTTTTAACTGCGACTAAGTTTTAAAATCGACAAACCGGTCATTAAACGGTAAAAACCCCCTTTATAATAATAATAGTACTTATATATATTTGTATTTTTATAAAATTAAACTAATATAGCGTTAAGCTTTGTTTAAAGATTCCCTGTGGAATGAACCGGACTTACTAAAAACTACACTACTGTACGATTAGGTACACTGCCTATAAGTGTTGTAGAAAGGTTTAAGTATATCCATTCTATAAATAAATAAATATCTTGTGTAAAATTGTATCATATTTAATAGTTTTTCCTAGTAAAAATAAAGCTATTTTATATACACCTCGCATAACATCACCAACTATTACTACGAATCAGAAAATTTTGGATGTCTATCAATTTAACCACTTAAAATAATTTTTCTTCGAAGTTTGAAGAAAATAAAGAAAATTCTATGTCCTAAAAACTAGAGCATCGAGAAATAAGAAAGAAAAAGAATGCGTCGAAAAACGTCGAAAAATAAAAGGTCGAAAAATAAGCGTCGAGAAATAATAATAAGAAAGTAAAGCGTCAAAACTTAAAATTCTAAAAACTAAATATTAAAAGTTGTGTCTAAAGGAAATAAAACTTAAAGGAATTCTATATCCAAAACGGCAATAACTTAATTAGGCACTAAAATCTATTAAATACGGCGTCGCAAAATTCTAAAGCACCTAAATCTTAGTCTAAAGAAATGCACTTAAGGGATTTTACGGCAAATTTTAGAAATCTAGAAATAAAAATAAACTACGGCAAAATACTAGTCTTAAAACTAATTACGAACGATAAATTATAAAATTTACGAATTAAACGATAAAAGTATACAAAATATAAAAATAAGCTTAAAGTTATAAAAATACAATTTTTATAAAAAATATAATTTTTATATTATTATTTTATAAAAGTACCAAGTTATAATAAAAACTTAATTAAAACTAATTTATTAAAACTAAGAACTAAAATATTAAATAATTAAAACCCTAATTACTAATTAATTAATTATAATTATTATTAATACTCTAACCCTAATCGTACGTCCAAGGTTTCAGATCTGTCAAATCACCTCATGCGACCGCATGAGGTTCCTTTGTTTGAGTCATGCGACAGCATGGATTCGAAAACCAGGCCAGAAGTTGGGCTGCTAAAGTACCTTGGCCCGATTACTTTTTAATTTAATTTTTATGAATTTTAATTTATAAAAATAATATATAAGTATTATTTAATTAAATAAATTTATATTTTTAAGAACTAAAAAATACTTTTATACTTTATATAAATTATATAAAAATATATTTTCTTTTTATTTAAACATTTGAATATATATATATATATATGTATATATATATATATATATATATATATATATATATATATATATATTTTATATTTTTGTATTTTTAAAATTTAAAACGTATTTTTACAAAAATAAATTAAACTTAAAAAAAAATCTTTTTTATAGCGTTTCGCTTCGTCGTTAAGTGAGTTCCCGGCAGCGGCGCCAAAAATACTTGATGTTATGCGAGGTGTATATGAAATAGTTATATTTTTTTTGCGAAATACTATTAAATACGATACAATTTTACACAAGTTATTTATTTATTTATAGAGTGGATATACCTAAACCTTGCTACAACACTATAGGCAGTGTACCTAATCGTAAAGTAGTGTAGTTTTTAGTAAGTCCGGTTCTTTCCGCAGGGAGCTCGCCAAGTTTAACGCTATATTTTTAAAACTATATTTGTGTATATATATATATATATATATATATATATATATATATATATATATATATATATATATATATATATATATATATATATATATATATATATATATATATATAAGTAATATTATTATAAAAGGGGATTTTACCGTTTAATGACCGGTTTGTCGATTTTAAAACTTTAGTCACAATTAAAACCTAATGTAAAATATTAAATATACAAATGACTTAATTTAAGGCGTAAAGTAAATGACGATAAATAAAAATGCGATAATTGAAAGTACGATAATTAAAAGTGCAATAAATAAAATGACAGTAAATAAAAGTGTGATGAGATACAAAATAAAGAAATTATGCTTATTTAAACTTCCGTAATCATGATGTTTGACGTGTTGATTTTAGTTTATTGCCATGGGTTAATTGTCCTTTGTCCTGGATTATTCGATATGTCCATCTGGTTTTTGTCCATAACAGTTCATCAGTCATAAATATAAAGTGCGAGTGTCCTCGTCAAATTATCCTTATACCCGAAGTCAAATATTCCAACTAATTGGGGACTTAAACTGTAATAACGTTTTAATACATTGTTAATGATTACACCAGGTTATCGACTGTGTGCAATTCAAGGTTTTAATACTTTATTAACAATTACACCAAGTGTCCTTGTATGTAATCCACCCCTGTTTTAATGAGTCCATTGACTATTAATCAATTCCCGTGTTCGGTTAAATGAACGATTAATAGTACTTATAAATATCCCGCCCATCGTGTCCGATCGAGTGTATATGGTTATTTATAGATACGTCAAATTGTAAATCTCTATATAAAATTAACGAACTATCATTCAGTTAAACAAATATAAAGCCCATTAATAGTCCATAGTCCAATTTCCACAAGTGTCGGTCTTTTGTCCAAACCCCAATTATGGTACAAAGCCCAATTACCCAATCTTAATAGTTAGCCCAACATCATGATTACTTCGGCTTAAATAAGCATAATAATAACTTAGCTACGAGACATTAATTTAAAAAGTTTAAACATAACTTACAATGAGTATTAATCGCGTAGTGTTACACGGACAGAATTTCGACTTACAAACTTAAAACATTCTCCACTATAACCTTATTATTATTAACTTAAAATTAAAATTAAAATATAAATATAAATATATATTGAGAGTATGATGATAGATGGATATATATTGTGTACATAATTCGGCCGAAAACGTTGCAATTTATAGGACTTGGCCAGCTACAGCCCCTCATGCGATCGCATGACTTTAACACTACCTGGCCATGCGATCGCATGGCCAGCTGTACCAGCTCACATTGTCAACTAAAATATGGGCTGCTGAGTTTATTTAATATATAATATAATATATATAATTTTATATAATTATATATATATATTATATTATATTCTTGTGCCTAGTTGACTCGTAATTTTAGGTCTATTGCGTCGCGCATTGATAGTTGGTTCATGTCTCGATTCCGGATTTTCGAACGTCCTTGCGTACTATTTTATATCTTGTACTTTGCGTTTCGCGGCTCGTACTCTTGTAATTTCTAGACGTTTCTCATCAATAAATTGAACCCCTTGGATTGTACTTTGTACTTTTTAGCGTTTTGGTTATTTACGTCTTCAATTCGTCGAATCTATCTTTTGTCTTCACCTTTTAATATTTAAACGAATATCACTTGTAAATAGAACAATTACACTAAAAGCTTGTCTTTCTTGAAGGATAATGCTATGAAATATATGTTCGTTTTTAGCATTATCAGAGTCCTTATAGGGCTTTTCATGATAAGGTTTTTCAAAGTCTTCAAAGCCCGGGGGTTGTGACAAATATACTTCTTCGTTTATGACCCCATTTAGAAAAGCACTTTTAACGTCTATTTGATATAGTTTTAAGTTGTTAGCACATGCATATGTAGGGAGTATTCTAATGGACTCTAGTCTAGCTACGGGGGCAAAGGTTTCATCATAATCGATTCCTTGTGCAACCAAGGCAACCAACCTAGCTTTGTTTCTAACAACCTTCCCATCTTCATCTAGTTTGTTTCTATATACCCATTAGGTTCCTATAATATTTTGCTCACTTGGTAAGGGAACCAAATCCCATACATCACTCCTTTGGAATTGTTTTTATTCCTCTTGTATGGCTTCTACCCAACTTTCATCTAATAATGCTTCCTTGACATTTTTGGGTTCTATTTGGATGATGAATGCAAAGTTTGCAACTAGATTGAAGATTTGTGATCGCGTGGTTCTAGTGTTGATGTCTACTATGACTTGTTCTATTGAATGATCCTTAATATGTTTAAGGTCGGTTGTAGATTCTAATTTGTCTTTACTAGGATCGTTTTCCAAGTGAGATTCTCTCGTGTTGGTTTCTTCGACTTCTTTGGACTCATTTTGGTTTGTGCTAGTCACAATGGCTTCTTGTTCAATCACGTCATCATCTAAAAGTGGTTTGGACTTAGGTGGAGGAGTTTCATCAAAGGTGACATCTAATGACTCTTCTATGATATTAGTGTATTTGTTTAGAACCATATAAGCTTTGCTTTCTAACGAATATTCTAGGAATACTCCTTCATAGGCTTTAGGGTTAAACTTGGTTAAGTATTCCTTTTTGTTCAAGATGAAACATTTACATCCAAATACCCTAAGATGACTTACGGTGGGTTTCCTACCATTTAGAATTTCATAAGGTGTTTTATCCATTAAAGGTCTAATTAGGACTCTAATTTGAATATATGTAGAGGTTGCGACCGATTCACACTAAAATTATTGAGGGATTGATTGTTCATTTAACATTGTTCTACTCATTTCTTAAAGAGTTCGGTTTTTCCTTTCAACAACCACATTGGATTGAGGAGTGCGAGGAGCCGAGAAGTTATGAGAAATTCCATGTAAATCACAAAAGACTCCAAATTGGGCATCATTATCAAATTCTCTTCCATGATCCGTTCGTATGGTGACAATTTTACACCCAAGCAAGTATTGTATTTTTGTAGCAAAAATTACAAATCTTTCAAAAGCTTCGTTTTTGTGTTTTAGAAAAAGTGTCCAAGTATATCTTGAAAAATCATCAACAATTACTAGGGTGTAGAAATTCCCACCATAGCTTTGAACGGATGATGGACCAAAAAAATCCATGTGTAAGAGTTCTAGATATCTTTTAGTTGAAATAAAGTTCTTAAGTTTATGACTAGCATGGACTTGTTTTCCTACTTTACATGCATCACAAACATGACTTTCATATTTTAGCTTGGGTAAATCTCTAACCATTTCTTTAGAAGATATATATTGTGAATTAATTTCATATTAGCATGCCCAGGTCTCCTATGCCACAAAGTGGTAGTGTCATAAATGGAAGTGAGACAAATATCTAAATGTTTAAAGTCACTTAGTTTACATGTGTAAAGGCCCTTTTTCCTAATTCCTTTTATAACATTTTTACCATCTTTGGTTATATGTGAAGTTAACTTAGTGAATGTCATGTTATACCCTTTATCACATATTTTACCAACACTTAGCAAATTAAAACTTAGGTTCTTAATATGCAAGACATCTTCAAGTGTAATTTTAGAGTTAGTGATGTTACCTTTACCGATGATTATTTTACCTCGTACGTCGCCGCCAAAGATTACGTCACCACCATTATATTCTTTGTACTTTGTGAAGAAGTCTTTGTTCCCCGTCATGTGCGTTGTTGATTTGTGCGTTCGTTTCATGTTCTCAACTTTTAATTATATAAAAACAATGTTAAAACACTAAACCAATTAACACAAATGCCCGGGCAACAATAACCCAATCATTATAGCAACTAGCAAGTATTCAGTCAGGGTTCATTCCACAGGGAGCAATTTACATGAATCTCAAAACACTAGTAATTATCCTAAGTTGATTAGGGGTTTTTGATAAAGTGTTGATTAAGCTAATATTAACCTAAGAGAGATTAACAAGTAAGATAAAAATGTGTCCACTTGATTATTCCACCTTTTGCCATGGTTTGCCCAATTCATTCATTATACAACTCGGTTTAAACATATAGTTTCATTTCCATTCCTCAGTCTCCATAAAACCTCAACCAAATGAAATTCATTAACTCACGTAGACTCATTTCAAGATCAAACTATGTTTTGAGTGAGATCATTGAGACTTGATTTTGGATTAAAATCACTTAAAATCCTTTAATTATCAAAAACACTTAAGATAATCAAACACCACTATGTTGACTAAAGACCAATTGAAAACCAACATAAATCAAGAACACAATCACCTGAAATCCTTAATCTAGTTGTCTAGATCACTATAAGTGTTGAAGCACAAATTGATTCACTTCTCAAATCACTAAGAGAGTTACACAATCTATGTAATCAAAATAAATCATTAAACAAATATATAGCAATGGATCATCAATCAACCACAATAATCATCAACTCATTCAAACACCCAATTCATAGATTAGGGCAAAATCCAAGCATCAAGTTTACAAATCAAGTGAACACAAACAAATTTAAGCTAACATCATAAGATAAACAAGAACAAAATCAAAGAAATAACAAGCATTCATCATTACAACTAATTGAGAAAAGCAAAGTACCAAAATGGTAGGAAATACAAATGAAATGGAGAAGATGATGGAGATATAGCGTATAATTTCGTGAGTCTTCAACTTGGATCTTCAATTGAGCCTTGATCTTCATAGAATCATGAAATGGACCCTTTTAGGGTTCCATTCGGACCCCAATTACAGCTCTCTCTCACTCAAAAACCCCAAATATGCTTTTATAGGTCGGTTAAATTTTTTGGCTGAATCAGCGTCAGGAGCGGCGCTTTTGGACAGGAGCGGTGCATTTAGCACATAGGAGCGGCGCTTTTGGCTTCTGATCTTTTTAACTCTCGTTTTAGCACATAGGAGCGCCGCTTTTGACCTTGGAATTTCATTTTCACTCCAAAACTTCACTTGGTTCATTCCTTTGGACCAAGGGTTGATTCCTTAGCATAAATATGAAATTTTAGACCACTTTTGTCCCGAAACGACTAAATACCACAAACCGCTTACTAATCATCACAACCCGTATCGAAATGCCACGAAAGTAGGGAGATATTACGAAGATAAATATGTATATTTTGAGCAATATTAAATCCCCCACACTTGAACCTTTCTTGTCCCCAAGCAAGCCTAAACTTAACCATATCTTCACGACGATGACCAACTTTGACTAATACAAACTTGCAATTTCAAGTATGGTCTTTTTAACTTTCAATCCTTCAAGCACAATCTCATAAATACTTGACAAACTTCAATGGATTACCTCAATGATTCTTGCCAATCGTTAAGCATTCAACAATATTCAAACAAAAACAATTACAATGATCAATTCTCATAGCTTTAAAACTATGACTTTCAAGACTATGACCAAGTTTTATTTTTAAGGAATTATCTTCAAGTCATTTCAATAATCTTCAAATTCAAGCTTTCACAAACCACAATCTTCTTCACATCTTCAACAAACTCAACTCAAACCCATCAATCAAATTCAAGCCTAAACTACTATTCTTCAAGCATCTCAAAATCAATCACAATTCAAGCCTAGACTAAAACATCTCCACTTCTTCAAAATAATCAATCAAACAAACAAACATACTCCCTAGAAAGGCTCAAATATCCACAAGTATTCGTATTTAAGAATAATCAAATCAAGAATCGAGCTTTTTAGAGCAAACCTTTCTAGGAGCATTCTTCGAACCAATAATCACCGAATTTCATCTCCACCATCTTATTCTTCGAACCACAATCAAACAAAAACTACCCACAAGCTTCACTTTGGTTAAATGGAGCACCAATTTGCGTGACTTACCCAAGAAAAACGTTTAAGCCTTAGGAAAGACAAGGCTTTTAAAGAAAACCATTTTCGTTTAAGAGAGGGAAAACAAGTCAAGTTGCGAGAAGAGATAAGTTTTTCGAAAATTTTGGTTTAAAGCTATATGCATTCCAAAGCCATCCCGATTTTGGGATAACCGCATGGGTAGCTACTTCCCGGGTATATCACCGAAGTAAACTACCTTCTTGTATTGAAGGCGATAAGAAAGCAACTACCTTGGGCTCATAAGGTGATATGCAATAAGCCATCCCGGCTATGGGACGACCGAACAAGTAGCTACTTCCCCCGTATATCACCGAAGTGAACTACCTTCTTGTATTGAAGACGATGAGAAAGAAACTACCTTGGGTGTAAGATTGGCGTTGGGTCTATTGCACGATACTTGGAAGACTTTACTTCCAAGCTTAGGTCTTTTGGGACAAAACTTAGCTAGGGAGACTTTACTCCCAAGCTTGGAACAAAACAAAACTTGAAAGACTTTACTTCCAAGTTTAAAAGACCTGACTTCCAAAACAACAAATGGGAGGACTCAACTCTCCTGGGAGTGTCAAAGCTTAAAGCTTTTATTCCCTCGGCTACTTCCCACATAACAAGCTTTTATGCTTATTCTGAGAAAAGGGTAGGAAGTAGAAACTACCCCTCCATACTTAATCGAACAAAGATGCCATAGCTTTTGGCTATGGCGTGTGTTGTCTAGTAACACTAGCACGAAGCCATTGCTCCTAAAAAGGAAAGCACATTGTGAAGCTCGGTGGCTCCTGTTCCAACGGTATGATACATCGGTTGAAACATCGTGAAATGATGAGACAACCAATGTCAATATAAAATGGTGTGGATTAGGAAGTATCCCACACCAAGTAATGCGACATTCGAAAGACTTGACTCCCTTTAGTGGATGGGCTTGAGTCATCCGGAAGTGTTAAAGCTTGAAGCTTTAAACACTTAGTTTTTGAAGCAAACATGGAAGACTTTACTTCCGTGCAACAATTTTGATTCTCTTTAAAAATTTCAACTTTAAACACATGAATCACCTTGAAAGTGGAAGACTTTACTCCCACTTGAACTTTTGCAAAAACAAAGGAAGACTTTACTTCCTTCAATATGAAATACAATGGAAGACTTTACTTTCTTCAAAAAGGGTGGAGTTGATTCACCCTAAAAGGTAAGTTATGGCTAACTTTGACCTAAAATTTTCATTTAATTCAACAAGTTACTTGGGAAAATTTTAAAATTTTGTGATAATTTTATAAAAATAAGTCAACGAGAATTTATTTGTCCCCGCACACTTGAGATCATGTAATGCCCTTATTACATGAATCGAAATAACTTATAAATTCGATAGGACAAAATGAAAAGTGGAAGAGAAATAGAGATACCCGAGAACAAAGGCCATTTTCACAAGTGATTATCAAATTGCATGAAGTTATCTTATCAAAACCGCATCACCAAACTTTCCTTTTGCTTTGATTTTGATTAACGAGTCTTTGTCTTGACTCGTCCCCGTCTTCTTAACATTCCTTATCGAGGTGGTTTTCCCCCACACTTTATCGGACAGCATGTGAAATCGGTGGAAAAAGTTTCACGAATCAAGAGAGTGAGCCAATCATTAACCCCTCATGTGGTGTATAAGAAGAGAATAATCTTCTTCATTTACATGAAGAAGATTGAACCAACCCGAGAGTCAACAAAATACTCTATTCCAAACATGGTTTTAAACACAAGGTTCTCTTTCTTAATCGGCTCACACAAACACGAATCATCAACCTCAGGTTGCAAAACCTCCTTAAAATCATCAATACCATACCCGAGAGGATTGTTATACACTTTGAAAGTTTCGGGTATGATATTCTTAACCTCATTATCATTATCCTCATCACTGTTATCATCACTAACATTTTCACCAACCTCGAGTGGATTATCATAGACTTTAAAAACATTAGACATTAGTAAAGCTTCAATCAATTCGTCATCTTCCTCATCACTTTCATCATCTTCATCAAATTCATCATCCTCATAATCTTCATCCTCTTCATAGTCTTCATTATCCTCACATTCATCGTTACCATTCTCATCATCTTCATCCTTATCTTCATCATTGGTTATCAAAGACTCGGGTACTTATGCAATCTCCACTACTTCGTTCTTGGCATAAATGCTTACATCATCATCATCATAAAAGACCCAATTTCTGGACCGAGAAGTAGAGACTATGGGTGAAGTGGGTGGTGAAATGGTAGTGGATACAAAATTTTCAAATAAAGGGAGCATGGAACTCACGGTTTTCTCTAAGATTCGAATTGAAGCTTGTTGAATTTCTAAAATTTCCCTCAAATCTATTCTCTCTTGAATTAAAGCCTCCATATGGTTAAGGTGGGTTCTCACAACGTTTGAGAATAACTCTAGTAAATTCGAATCGATCTCCTCTTGTTGTTGATTTTGAAATTGAAATTGAGAAGAATCCCATGTCGAGTAATCCCCTCATAACAATAGTCAATTGGTTGACTCATAAAGTCAAAATTAGAAATAGGACCGCTATTACAAGGTTGATCAATGGGGGCGAAATCATTCATGTAACTATCATCATAACCCGCATCTCGATAACAACCATTATAAGTATCACAATAACCATTCGGCCCTAAATTAGCTTGCCATTAATTCATGTAACCGTTGTCATTCATACACCCATTATCAAAATTACCCATGTAACCATCATTCACATACCCATAATCATCATTCATACCCATATAATCACCATTGTTGCCCAAATAACCATTTTCATCGTTCATGCCCAAATAACCATTATCCAAACCTATGTGACTTGAGTCTCCTATCAATTGTTGATCATAATTCGAGATTCTTGACATCAAGTAGTCACACAAAGTATCATACTCCGCCATCTAGCTTAATCACACCACAAACAAGCAAGCGTTTTCCGAATACAAGCACATATAAACAAAAAGTAACTTTTGCAAGAATGAAATTCTTACAAAAGGATCGAATAACTACTAGCAAATATTTCAAAATCCAATTAAAAATCGCTCCCCGACAGCGGTGCCAAAAAGTTAATTTGTGCGTTCGTTTCGTGTTCTCAACTTTTAATTATATAAAAACAATGATAAAACATTTAACCAATTAACACAAACGCCCGGGCAACAATAACTCGATCATTATAGCAACTAGCAAGTATTCAGTCAAGGTTCGTTTCACAGGGAGTAATTTACATGAATCTCAAAACACTAGTAATTATCCTAAGTTGATTGGTGGGTTTTGATAAAGTGTTGATTAAGCTAATATTAACCTAAGAGAGATTAACAAGTAAGATAAAAGTGTGTCCACTTGATTATTCCACCTTTTGTCATGGTTTGCCCAATTCATTCATTACATAACAATGTTTAAACATATAGTTTCATTTCCATTCGTCAACTTTCATAAAACCTCAACCAAATTAAATTCATTAACTCACGTAGACTCATTTCAAAAGATCAAACTATGTTTTGAGTGAGATCATTGCGACTCAATTTTGGATTAAAATCACTTAAAATCCTTTAATTATCAAAATCACTTAAGATAATCAAACACCACTAAGTTGACTAAAGACCAATTGAAAGCCAACATAAATCAAGAACACAATCACTTGAAATCCTTAATCTAGTTATCTAGATCACAATAAGTGTTTAAGCACAAATTGATTCACTTCTCAAATCACTAAGAGAGCTATACAATCTATGTAGTCAAAGTAAAGCCTAAAACAAATGCATAGCAATGGATCATCAATCAAGCACAATAATCATCAACTCATTCAAACACCCAATTCATAGATTAGGGCAAAATCCAAGCATAAAGTTACAAATCAAGTGAACATAAACAAATTTAAGCTAACATCATAAGATAAACAAGAACAAAATCAAAGAAATAACAAGCATTCATCATTACAACTAATTGAGAAAAGCAAAGTACCAAAATGGTAGGAAATACAAATGAAATGGAGAAGATGATGGAGATCTAGCTTATACTTTCATGAGTCTTCAACTTGGATCTTCAATTGAGCCTTCATCTTCAAACAATCATGAAATGGACCCTTTTAGGGTTCCATTTCAGACCCCAATTGCAGCTCTCTCACTCAAAAACCTCAAATATGCTTTTATAGGTCGGCTGCATTTTTTGGCTGAATCAGCGTCAAGAGCGGCGCTTTTGGACAGGAGCGGCGCTTTTAGCACATAGAAGCGGCGCTTTTGGCTACTGATATTTTTAACTCTCATTTTAGCACATAGGAGCGCCACTTTTAACCTTAGAAGCGCCACTTTTAACCCTGGAATTTCATTTTCACTCCAAAACTTCACTTGGTTCATTTCTTTGGCCCAAGGGTTGATTCCTTAGCATAAATATGAACTTTTAGACCACTTTTGTCCCGAAACGACTAAATACCACAAACCTCTCACTAATCATCACAACACGTATCGAAATGCCACGAAAGTAGGGAGATATTGCGAAGATAAATATGTATATTTTGAGCAATATCAGTTGTACATCCACTATCAATAATTAGGCAACCCTCATTGTCGATTTGTCCGACTAGTCAATCTTCATCATCTCTTTCCGAGCTTGGTTCATCGATGGCCATGAGACATGTTTCCTTTCCTTCTTCTTGTGTCTTATTTTCTTCATCGTCCCAAGCACCTCCTAGAAATGCCTTCTCGTTCTTTCTTTTAGGACATTCACTTATCAAATGATTTGGATCACCACATCCAAAACATTTCCTTGCGAACTTCTTCTTGGAATCAAACGGCGCCTTTTTGAGTCCATTGGAGTTTGGACATGATTCCCGGGTCTTCGATAGAACTTCTTGAACGAACAAACAATAAATGCAAGTTGTTCATCATCATTTAGGATATCGTCTTCATCCTCCTCATATTCACCTTCTTCACTTGCTTTAGCTTTTAAAGCAATTGACTTATTCTTTTCTTTCTTGACTTTATGTGCTTCTTTATCCTTGTCTAGGATGACCTCATGGACTTTAAGATTTCCAATGAGTTCATCAAGCGATAATTTCTCCAAGTCCTTTAACTCATCTATTGCCATCACTTTTGGTCTCCATTTGGAGAGTAAAGCTCTTAAGAATTTACGAACATATTGCTTGTTCGTGTAGATAGTACCTAGAGCCTTCAAACTTGAACAAATATTGTTAAATCTAGAATAAGAAATATCAATTTTTTTCATCATCCGATATAACAAATTGTTCATATTGAGCCACTAGTAGTTCAATTTTATTTTCAATGACTTGCACATTTCTTTGATGAGTAACTATTAAACAATCCCATATTTCCTTTGCATTCTTAAGCATTGTTAGGACCCCGAAGTTGTATAGTGTTAATGTGAATTAAGCTTTAAATGAAGGTTCCTTAGAAGAGGGCTATATAAGGAACCTAAGTAGTCCTAATTAGATAGCCATTGTATTGTAACCGAGTTTTAGAAGCTGTGGAATGTTATTTTACCGATTCTCTCTCATACCGAGTCTTCTTCCTATATACCGAATCTCACTCTATCTTATCTTTTCTCTCAATCTCAACATGATCTGACCTATCATTTAGTATCAGAGCTTCCAGGAAGTGATTCTACATCACTATATCGATCCAGAGATTGTAGATTACAGAATCTGAATACTCTCGGTAAAATGAATCAGATTCGGTATTATCGAATTTGATAATCTGACATTCAGATTCTTGTGATAAGTTCAGTGAAGGTGTATTAGGTCTATTAGAAAGAGTTTCGATCATCATTACAGCTTTTTAACTTCAATTATGGAGAATCAAGTTGATTTTTAGAGTTTGTGGCTAAAACTCTCGGTATTGCTTAATTCAAGCTTGATTCTGGTGTTTTGTGAAGATTTAAAGATTCAGTTGTGTTCGTGAGGTGTTAAATCACATTTCTGTTGGTTCAATTTCTTCAATTCTTCAAGTTTTAAAGATTTGATCAACACTCGGTATCGTAACTGTCATACCGAATCTGCTTCATTACTGGAAATTCATCTTAAGTGTTGCAGATTGTGGTGTGTTTGTGATTCTATCACATTCGGTTTGATCATACGCAGCTAATTGGTGTAGTTTGAGAAAGGATTCTGTTATATTTCTAAGTTTTAGACTTAGACTCGGTATTGTCAACTGCTACAGTTGACATTCGGTATCCCGAATCTTTGGTATCATTGATATTCTGTTTGTTACTAACTTGTTTTCTTGTACAGCAAGGTTACCGAATCTAATTCAAGGGAATTGAATTGAGTTTACACATATTATTTTACAGAATTTGACTACCGAGTCAATTACCGAATCAGAATCTCGGTTTCACTTAATTCTTTGGTTTTAAGTGTACTGAAGCTTCAAGTTGTGTGGTTACCGAATCCATACCAAATTTAGGTGTGTTACTTGTAATTCTTATCAGTTTCTGATACAGAATCTGGTTTACCGAATTGTTACCGAATCTGCTACAGTACCAAACCACTTACCGAATCTTCTACTGTACAGAATCTTTACCGAATCTGATATTCTTGTTAGATTTTATACTGAACCCTGATCATAGATTGTGTTTAATACCGAATCTATACCGAATCTACCTCAAATTAAGATGTCTACACAAGATACTCTTATCATTGGATCAGATTCCCGACCTCCAGTGTTGTGTGATGGCAAGTACACTCAGTGGCTTCATCGTATTACTCAGTACATAGACTATAAGGGTGAGAAAGCTAAACATATTTGGGCTTCTCTGAGAGATGGTCCAGTTGTTGATTTTCATCCGGATACTGGTATGCCAATTCCAGTCTATGAACTTTCTGGTGATAAACGTGAAAGAGCTCAGGGTGACATAGAGGCTAAGAATATTGTCATGCAAGCTATCCCATATGAGCTATTTGAAAATGTTGATACCAACACTACTGCAAAAGATATATGGGATGAGATCAAACGACAACAAGAAGGTTATGACATGTCAGACGTTACTAAATTGAATAAGGCTCTGGGATTGTATGAAGATTTCAAGCAGGAACCAGAAGAACAACTCAAGGATACCTACCGTCATTTCAATGGTGTTTTCAATGAGTTGAAAAGGTGTAAGATTGTAATAGTACATGCTGAAGTCAACATGAAATTCCTCAAAAAGCTCAATGCTGATTGGCTTCCTTATGGAACCATTGTTCGATCTACCAAAGAGATTGACAAGTTGACTATTCATGAGCTTGTTGGAGTTCTTATGCATTACCAACCTGAGGTGTCTAAACTTCAAGAAGGAAGGAAATAGTCATCTCCAAGTGATCCTCTTGCTCTAATTGCCAAAAAGAAGAGCAAATCATTTTCCAAAAGCTTGTCCAAAAAAGTGCTTGTTGAAGAATCAACTGATTCTGAAGAGTTGAATCTTTCTGATGTTGATGATTCACACCTTGAATTAGTCAAGATGGCAGCCATGTTCACAAATGCCTTGAACAAACACAAGTTTAAAGGCAAATCAAGCAATCAACGCAAACACTCATCATCTTCCTCGTACTACAAGAAGGCTGATCAATCCAAACAACAACGTGCTGATGATTCCAAGAAAGAAGATTCAATCTGTTTCAATTGTGGCAAAGCTGGTCATTACTCTCGTGAGTGCAAGATGCCTAAGAAGAAGGACGCATCTTACTACAAGAAGAAAATGTTGATGGCTAAGATTGTGGAAACTGGGGGAGAGCTGAAACCGGTTGATGATACTTGGTTTAACTGGACTGATGATTCAGACTCAGAGGTGGAACATGCAAATGTTTGCAAGGTGACTAAGCTCATCAAAGCTAAGGAAGCATCGGAGAATTCTGACTCAACATCTGATGATGATGAGGTACAATCAACTGAAATCTCACCTGATTTTATAAAAATGCAAAATGACTTGATGAAGAATCTGGTCTCAATGTCAAAAGAAGTCAAAGGCTTAAAATCTGAAAACAAGATTTTAAAAGATAAAATCAAACTTTCTGAGACCAAACCATCTTCATCCAAATTACAATCGGAATTGCAAAATTTGACCGTCCAACTCAGCTCCTCAGAATCTGAGTTGGAAGATCTTAAAAAGACAATTCATCCGATTAAAGTCGAACGAACTGATTATCGTTTAAAATCTGAACGACTTGCAGAAAAAGTTCAATTCTTAGAAAAAGATCTTTCTGATTTAAAAAACCAACATGAACCCACACTTTCAAAGCTAAACAAGAAAATTATTCATTTGAAAAACGGAATAATTGAAAAAGACACTGAAATCTCTTCGTTGTCATAAGAGTCTGTTCTAATGAAAGCTCAACTTGCTCGATATGAGGAAAAACTCTATCGAACAGAGCAATCCAAAGCTATCATGGATATGGAACTTTCAAAACAAGCGATTTTCATGAATAGACCAAAAACGATTCATGGTGAAAAGTGGGGGTTGGGTTTTGAAGATCCTAAGATCTTAGATGGAGCTTCCAAAAAGATTCCAGGATTATATCATTCTGATTACTTTCAAGCTGGTTTACCACCGCATTTTGTGCATTCTTCTGATGCTGATTTTGATGATATTATTGTTAATCACAAATCTAAAAAATACCATCAAATTAGCTTAATGTATGAGAAAATTAATGCAAAAATATGTAAATCAAATCCTGATTTCTTGAAGGAACTTGTTGAAACTGAAAAGAATGTGCAATGTGCTAATTATGTGCCGACACGTAGATTGGTTTACATTCCTACACTCATGCTAGAGAAATACATTTTAATGCTTGAGAATGACGTGTTTAACAAACCTAGTTCTAGCATTGTTAACATAGATGAAGTGTTTGATGAACCCACTTTTGATGTGAAACCAATTCTACCTGCTTTACCTGCATGTTCTGATAATGTTTTCTGTGAAGACCTAGCACATGAACTAACTGTTTTCTTTGAGACAGAATCTCTAGGTCAAAATTCTTTAGATGAAAAAGTAGAACCTCATACTGAACTGATCATTGAACCTTTGATAGATTTTGAAAGTCAACTTGATCCTTTGCACGATTATTATTTGCATTTACCTGCTGTACGTAATTTGAATCGTATAGTAGCTCAACTAGAAAAGGAGAATATTGACTTGCAACTTAAGTGTCAATCATTAGAACAAATGCTTGCTCTGTGTGATAAATTGCCTTCACTGCCTAAGAAAGAATGTTCCTATGCTTTTAAGGAGGGTGAAGTGATAGTTTCTGCTGAAGAATTATGTCTTGAGGTTAAAAGCTTAAAACAAAAGATAATTCAACTGAAACAGACTAACACACTTAAGCAATCGTCTAATGTTGAAACCAATGTGGTTGAATGTATTGGTGGGATTACAAAGAAGGGGAAGGGAACGTCAACATCTAAGGATGTAAAACCCATTACTATTCTTAAAAATCCTCTACGTTCTCAATTTGGCAATCGTGGTTCAAAAGTTGTTTCTACAACTCAATTTGTTGTCAAAAAGGTTCATTCTTCCGATGGTTCTGTGTCAACTGAAAAGATTCCTATGATTCCAATGACAAAAACTTCAAAAGCGAGTCTTTTAACGACATCGGTTAAGTTCACACAACACACAAGTCCTAAACCTGATTTAAGTGAGTATGATGCAAAAGAACGTAAAATCAAATTGGAAATTTTGCAAAATCAATCATCTCATGTGTCAACTGAAGAGTTTGGACGTCTAATTAACAAAGGTGTTTTTCGTGTCACATGTCATAATCCAAACTTGAATTACAAATCTGTATGGGTTCCTAAGTCCACGACTAAGAAAGTAGCAACCAAACCAATGCAATCTGCTAGTCGGCCTAGGAAATCATCTCATGTTTTTCTATTTTCGTCTGTGAACAAAACATCTACTTGGAATAAGTTGTGTGTTAAGACTTCTGATAATGATGGAAAACTTGATATTGCGTATGATGCTTCATGTAATATGGTTTTAAATGATGCTTTATTGTCTAAACTGCATGATGCTTTACGTGATTATCTTGTCGTTGATCCAAAGTTTATTGTTGAAACTAACCGTAGAGGACCCAAGAAACTTTGGGTACCTAAACTCTAGGAAATTCACATTTACAGGGTTTCGACATCTGTGTTTGGTATATCGATTCTGATTGTTCTCGATACATGACGGGCGATAAATCCTTGCTTGTCAACTTTATTGACAAATTTCTAGGAACGGTTACTTTTGGAAATGATGAGATTACAGCGATAATGGGTTACGGAGATTTTGTGCAAAATGGCATAACAATCAAACGGGTTTCATATGTTGAAGGTTTGGGGTGCAGTTTATTTAGTGTGAGTCAATTCTAGAATGGAGATCTTAAAGTTCTGTTTGAACGTCGACAATGCTCGGTGCAATCCACCGAAGGAAATGATCTTCTTGTTGGTAAACGTTATGCTTCACTATACACTATTGACCTCAATGATGCACCTTCACATACAACCATGTGTTTGGCCACTCGTTCTACCAAAGAAAATTCTTGTTTATGGCATCATCGGATGTCACACCTGAATTACAAGGGTGTCAATCGACTAGTCTCTAAGGACTTAGTTGATGGTATTCCAACCTTTCACTATGATAAGCATCATGTGTGTCCATCATGTGTGATGGGTAAGCTGAAACGGACTAATCATCCACTTAAGCAAAACCCCAGTACTTCATCGTCTTTGCAACTATTGCATATGGACTTATGTGGACCCATGCGTATTTCTAGCCTCGGTGGCAAGAAACATGTGCTTGTCATTGTTGATGACTATACCCGTTTTACATGGATTTTTCTTTTGCGAACTAAGTCAGAGACCCCCGCCATTATCATTGAGTTCATTAAAAAGACTCAACGCTCTTTTAACAAACATGTTAAGAGCATTCGAACTGATAATGGGACGAAATTTAAGAATGACCTGCTTGATAGTTATTTGAAAGACCAAGGCATTGAACATCAGTTCTCTGCTGCTCGGACCCCCCAACAGAATGGAGTAGTCGAACGACGTAATCGTACGTTGTGCGAAGCAGCTCGATCGATGCTTGCTTACTCCAAACTACCTCCAAAAATGGCGGGGGAGGCCATTTCAACTGCATGCTATACCCAAAATCGTTGTATTGTTAATAAACGTTTTGATAAAACTCCATATGAGTTATTATATGGTAGATGCCCAAATGTCAAATATTTCAGTGTCTTTGGTTGTATATGCTATGTGCTTAACGATTTTGACAGCCTCAGAAAGTTTGATCCAAATGGCGATCAAGCTATATTTCTCGGTTATTCTTCGAACAAAGTTGCTTATCGGGTTTATCACAAACGGACAAAATCGATTAAAGAGAGCATAAATGTCAAGTTCGATGAATTTTCGGGAATGGCTTTTGAACAACTCAGTTCAAAACCCGATCCTAACCTGGCTACTTCTTCTTCCGCGCAAAACTCAATTTTATCGACGAAGGGTGTTCCTACGGTTACATTAGAGGAACTGGATATCTTGTTTGATAGTATTTATGCTCCTCAACGGATTTCAAATGTTCAAGCCGTACCGGTTACACCGTCACAGTTAACTACTGTGGAGACTCAACAAAGTCTTTTTGATGAAGATACAACACCAACTGATTCACCTGTTGCTTCTTCATCCTCCCTACCACCTCCTGTTACTGATAATCTTGAACTAATTCAAGATTCATCAGTTGATACAACTCCAGCTGTTTCTCCAGATACTCAATTGAATCCATTAGATAATGTTACATCAGATCAATCGGATCAAGGCTCAACGTCAACAACGGTTGATGTTTCAATGGATACTACTGATGTACAACCTCTTCCACACAACCGATGGACTAAAAGTCATCCAATAGATCTTATTATTGGTGATGCATCTGCTCCAGTCTCAACTCGAAGGGCTACTTGGAATATGTGTTTATACACTGCCTTTCTTAGTAAGATTGAACCAACAACGGTTGCTCAAGCTTTACTAGATCCGAACTAGGTGGTTGCAATGCAAGAAGATATCAATCAATTTGAACGGTTGAAAGTATGGCGATTGGTTCCAAGACCAACGGGTCAACGACCAATAGGGGTTAAGTGGATTTTTAAGAACAAGAAGGATTCTGATGGAATTGTGGTTCGAAATAAGGCACGTCTTGTGGCCAAGGGATATCGAAAACAAGAGGGTATTGATTATGACGAAACATTTGCTCCGGTTGCTAGGATTGAGGCTATTCGTCTTTTCCTTGCATTTGCTTCTCATATGAAGTTCACGGTGTTTCAAATGGACGTCAAAACTGCTTTTCTGAATGGTCATCTTCAAGAGGAAGTCTATGTCGATCAACCAGAAGGCTTTGTCGATCCCATTCATCCAAATCACATATACTACTTGGAGAAAGCTTTGTATGGTCTGAAGCAAGCACCACGCGCATGGTATGAGACCTTAACAAAGTATTTGCTGGACAACGGCTTCTCTCGTGGAATGATTGATACAACGCTATTCATCTGTAAAAACCACGATCACATTCTCTTGGTTCAAATTTACGTTGATGACATTATTTTTGGTTCCACGTCCCCGGCCTTATGCAAAGAATTTGGTGACCTTATGGCCAACAAATTCGAAATGAGCATGCTTGACCAGTTAAATTTCTTTTTGGGGTTACAAGTAAAACAATTACCAAACGGGATTTTTCTCAGTCAAACAAAGTATATCAATGATATGCTAAAACGTTTTAAAATGACTGCTTTAAAACCAATGACAACCCCAATGAAGACTTTACTGGATGCTGATACAAATGGGGAACCCTTTGATATTACACTTTATCGAAGCATGGTTGGTTCTTTAATTTATCTGACTGCAAGTCGACCCGACATTACACTTGCTGTAACTATCTGTGCCCGCTTTCAGTCAAACCCTATGAAATCTCATTCCAAAGCGGTTGTTAGGATTTTTCAGTACCTTAAAGGTACACCTAACCTTGGGATCTGGTATCCTCATGGATCCGATTTCAATCTCACTGCTTACATTGATGCGGATCATGGCGGTTGCCATGTTGATAGAAAAAGCACATCTGGATCAATTCAGATGTTGGGGAATAGGCTAGTTGGTTGGTCATCCAAAAAGCAGAACTGTGTGTCTTTATCAACAGCTGAGTCTGAGTACATTGCTGCAGCTCATTGTTGTTCACAAGTTTTGTGGATGCAAATTCAACTTTCAGACTATGGCTTTAAGTTTTCTAAGACCCCAATTTACCGTGATTCACAAAGTGCTATTGCAATAACAAGCAATCCGGTCCAGCATTCTAAGACTAAACACATAAATATTCGCTATCATTTCATTAAGGACCATGTAGAGAAAAGGGATGTAGAGTTATACTTTATGCCTACTAAAGTGCAATTAGCTGACATGTTCACTAAGCCTTTAGATGAACTTAGGCTAAAGTTCTTGATCAAAGAGATTGGCATGGTAGAGTATAGTGCTTGATATTCCTTAGATCTGTTGGGACTTAATCTTGGGATCTTGTGTTTAGGGGTAGTAGATACTTTCTAGGAGGTGCAACTACTTTCATATGCTTTTGATATCATCTTTTAAGGGGGAGCCTTTAGATTTATGATAACTTCCTGGATATAATTGTTCAATGGTTACGTAAGGGGGAGGTAACTCATTGATATCATATTTCAAGGGGGAATTAATTCATTTTCTGGGTAATTTTATCAAAATGCTGATTTACTTTCTTGTATATCACATTTTGAGGGGGAGAAAAAGGGAGAAAATGAGAAAATTAATCAAAAATATTGTTTTTCGAAAGTGAATTCATAAACTCTTTGTTTTATATCTGAAATAATTCACTAAGGCTTGTATACATCTCAGTATGCAACCCGTTTTAACAATTGGTATCACTGAAGATTTGTACTTTGTTCACAAATTCAAAGTTCTTTTAAGTACAAATCTTATTTTGAAAAATTCATAAAAATTGGAAAAGATAAAATCCAAAAAATATTTGATTTTTACGGAATAAATGCTATTTTTAGCATTATACCGAATCTGACATCCAACAGTACAGATTCGGTAAGTTCAAAGTTTTCAAAAATTGTCTCAGAATTATTTTTCATGAAAAGATTGAAATGAATTTTAAGAGGAAAAGTCAATTTGTCAAGATTTTGAAGTTAAATTGATAAAGTTTTGAAAAGTGGACTGTATTCGGTAAAATAGGCCCATTTGGTAAAGCCCATTCGGTATTTTATCTTCGGTATCTATAAAAGGAGGGTCAAAGTCAAACTACTCTCTTACTGTGCTTAATTACCTACCGAGTCTAATTGAACATACCGAATCTGTCTAATCTACTGAATCCGTTCTTTTATTTCTTCAAATCTTTGGTATAATTTCATTTTAATCATTGCTTTAGTTACATTCGTGTAGATCTGAGATAATTAAATGTTTTTCAACCAGAAAAGATCAAAATAACTGGATTATGACTCTCAATTTTGAAATTTTGTTGATTATACCGAGTCTGAGTCGTATTCTTTTAATATTTGATTAAACTCAATTGATTTGGTTAATTAACATGAATTCTTGTCTACTCTGAGTTATATTAATTGATCTATCATTTGACCGAGCTTGATTACATGTTTAATTGATTGTTTGATGGATTCTGTATCTACCGAATATGTTCTATCTACAATATCGAGTCTGTTCATACGATTAACATGTTGATCTGCTTCTAATTGAGTGGTTAATTGATTATGGTTGTGATTTTACATGATAGAATATGCATGTATGAGTGACTTTATGTTAATTTTGGAGATACCGAATCTGTTCTTCTCTTGATACCGAATCTGACTTTTGGTACCTTGAAACTTTCTGATTTTTTTCTTCAAACACTTAACATGTTTATTTTATATCTTTCTATTCTGAAAACTCAAGCTTATTTGGTTACAGAATCTCAAGTTTTTATGACTACCGAATCTGCTTGAATTGTGTTTAAAAATTGACTAAGTGTTATTCTGATTCTTTATGTTATATAATTGACTTTGCATGATGAATTTGTATTGTGATGAATATCATATGAATGTCATGATTGTCAGTTACTTGTTCATATTTAAGAATAAAGGATTTTTATATCTTTTAAAAACCATAAAAATCAAAAAAATATAAAAGATAAAACATATACAAAGGATTTCAAAGGCAAATAAGAATAGAGATATATGCTTTATGTTAAATATCTTGTGGTCTTCTATTTCTTATCTATACAGCTAAATGACGAACAATCACTTCATCAACTCTGAAACCAACATTCCCTGCAACTACTGGACTGCAATTCTAGAGAGGTACACTCTGTGGCCTGCTCTAAACTCTACAGTCAGTGTACCAGTAACAGATCTGGAGCTACTTAACAGAACAATTAGGTTTGTGGAAGCTACACAACCTACTGCTGAAAATCCAGAGGGAACACAAGCTTGTTTTGAATTTCAACTGAGAGGAGTTCAAGGGAGGAGGAGTATCACTAAAGCTGATTTCAGGAGGATATTCAGACTTTCTGTTGTGCAGAATGCTCCTGCTTTTCCTGCTACTCAACAGATGATGTCATCTGTCTTTGATCTTGGTTATGTTGGAGCCCGCAATGTTCCTCCGGCTAAGTTTCAAAAGAAATATCTGCACTCAAGGTGGTATGTGATCTTCTCAATCATCAACAGGTGCTTGCTGATGATAAGGAGTGGATCCGACAGCCTGACTGTGCCAATGATGAAGTTGTTCTACTCTTTCATAAGAGTAGAAGCTCCTGACTATGCAGAACTAATATGGGATTTGGTTCAAGCTCAAGTTGATAAACCAAGGGGTTCATACATCCCTTGCGAAAGGTTTTTCTGTATCTTTATCCATGATGCTATAACTACTTGCAGAAATGCAAATATATTTGTACCAGGTACACATGGATTACAGATGAAACGATTTGGGGAGCTGAAGATGAATACCCCGATGGTATCTGATAATCAATTCACTGCGGCGATTCCAAATTGGCTAGTGAGGCTAGCTGAACCCCAAGACGCTCGTATACGTTCTTATTTTGAGGCTGTAGGAATACCTCTTCCGAACTCGGTACAACAAGAACAAGTTGAAACCGCCACGGTTCCAGCCCCAGACGTTGTAGAGGAACCTGTAGTACAACCACCTGGACCAGTAATCCTCCACTTAGGGTGAACCTTAAACGATCTAGGGCAGCACACCAAGCTCAACCCGTGAGGATCAGGGAACCTAGTCCAACTAGGATTGAACCAACCATTTCCACAACACCCGAAGTGAGCAGTGACACCGACACTTCAGCAACAGCATCTGAATCGTCTCCCGAACATTCTCCTAAGAGAACTCGATATATCCCTGATGAGATGATTCAAACTCCGCCAACCCAACGAGTAACTAGATCTAGAACTTCGACACCTATCAACCTCCAAACAGTTACTACTACCGTTGGTGATACGGACCATGACTTAGAGCCAATTAGGTCACCCTCACCCATCTCCGTATCACATCCAATAATAACAGTAAGCCCTACGCTAAATGAAGCGCAAGTTTTGGTAGGCAAGAGATCTAAATGCACGGATGGTACAAAGGCCACTAAGCCCATCCAATCTAAACAGGACTTAATAATAAATCCTACAAAGTAAGGTGCTTCAGCATCTAAGGAAGTAAAGTCTTCCTCTACAGTAAAGTCTGCGTTGACTCAATCGATTGAGGTAACTCAATCATTGAAGTCCAGAACGGCCGAATGGGAGCCAAAATATCTTGAAAAGGCACCCTGCGTATCAGCTGGAAATCCTCCTGTGCCTCAACGTACAACAAGGTCTCGAGGTCCGGCTTATCTTGATGAGAGAGATCTACCGCGTCCCATGGAAACGAGTCAACATGACAATCCTTCGGGATATTTATCAGACTTCTAGCAGACTGATCCCTTGATTCATGAAAGTGATCCATTGGATCAAACCACTTCTCTTCCAGATTTTGAATCTCAAGATCTGGAGGAAGAGTCTTTAACTGAAAGAGATTTGCCACCTCATGGTATATCAATGATTTCAGGAGTCGGAGATAGCAATATCGCTGCGAGAGCTAAACCGACGGGTAGTTCTGCTACTCTGTCAGAGTCCCATGAGACTAAAGTCATGGAGGCGGATGCTTCGAAAGAAACTTCACCGGTGATAACTCCGGTTGTTACCCAACCTCCATCAGAAGGGGATATCACAAATCTGACTAGTAGTATGTACAGCCCTACATATAAGAATAATACCGCACAATCATCCTTACCTGCCCTCACGGCAACTCACACACTTCCATCGACATCGCCTTCATCCAATGCTGCTGCTGTTGCTGTTCCCATTGTTACTTTTCCATCATCACCCTCTCGTTTACCACATTTCTATGATGCTTTGGAACAAGAATATTTCAGTCGTATGTTTTCTAGAGTCAATCTTGATGTTCTTCGACGCACTTCGCTTCAAGCATTGTTTCGTGCTCGTGTTCGATATCCACTTACTTCCTGCTCTTCTCCTTTAAGTCCTCACCGCGATGATGAACATGACGATTCTGATCCTCAGAATAGCCATGAGGGGGAGATAGGAGTAGATGGAGAATATCTATCGGTGAAAATTTCAACCAAGGGTGGTGATGTGAGGTCTTCATCAGAGGAACAAGCTCAACAAGTTCAGATGAAATCAGAAATGGTTGTTCATAAAGAGGCTGATAGTGGACCAGTAGATGAGGATTTGAACTTAAGTGATTTTTATCTTGAAGAGACGAATGATGATGGGTTTGTCATCTTAAGCAAGTTATCTTCAGTATCATCAATTCCGAAAGATGTAGAGATTGTAGATGAAGGGAATCCTGATCCAGTAATAGAAAGTGATGATGAAATGGATTCTTCTGATGACGATGAAGACAATCTTTATGTTGATCCAAATGAAGATGATATCTTTGATCATATTGAAGATGATGATGTTCCAAATGATGATGCAACAAATCCTACTGATCATCCATCGAATTCTACACCCTCATCGAGTTCACATTCAACAAATGCTAATGAAAGCTCAACTTCTGGTACATCTACATCAAGTGAAACAGTAAATTCCAGATTAAAATACAACCATGGAATATTCTTTAAGAATCAGGAACAAAGATTGTTATTGGGAGTTGAACATGATTTTATAACGTTACGAAACACATTCATCGAAGAAAATGCTTACAAGATCTTCCGCATCAAAGATACACCAAGGAGTAAAAGATTTACTTTTATAGGTTCACGATTGCTTCCAGTAAGTGAAAGGAATTGGTATGAGTTTATGTGGAGGAAACATATCAACAAAGATGAAGATGATTTGTGGCTTCAAAGAAAATATTGTATTTCAGAAGTGTTGAATATTGCTCGAGTCGGAGTAGAGATAAGTGAAAAGAAAGACGTCATCAGTCAGTTCCACGTTATTAGAGAAGATGAGAAAGAGTACAAGTTCACAGTAGTAAAAGTATATTAATAATAAGTTTTCAACTTATTAAAAATATGACCGTCGTCCTTGGATTCACGAACCTATAACAATAATAACGATTCAGATAATAATACGACATATGAATAAAATAAAGCAAGTTTAAAGAATACTTATATAATAATTTTTAATATTTTATGTTAGTAGTCCATTGTTAGTAGTCCAAAATAGTCCGAAAAGTCCAACAGTCCAATAATCAGTATATATATATATATATATATATATATATATATATATATATATATATATATATATATATATATATATATATATATATATATATATATATATATATATATATATATATATATATAATCTTAGAATTCCCCACGACGTATTGTATACGTATTGTCTTTGCATCAACCCAGAGACATATTGTATACGTATTGTATTAGAATTAACTAAGATGTATTGTGTACGTATTGTCTTAGGATTTATCAAAACGTATTGTATACTTATTGTGTTAGGACGTACCAAGAATATTATTATACATATATACAATCACAGAATTAACCAAGATTATAATATTTTATTATACTACTGATAACATGTCCAAATATATATAGGATATAGGAAAAGTTAATAAGGATATGGTAAATATAGTTTTTATAATATAAATTTCGTTCATACAACGTTAATTTTAGTAGATTTTGTTTTGCTCGCCAAATATTCATTACAACTCCGTTTAAAGTGAATCAAATTGATATGGATTCATTAAGAATTAAATTTTACAAAACCAATTCGAAAAGTTCATCCCAAGTAGTAATTTTTAGAGCTTTATCCTCTTTTTGCGTCGGTGGACAGATTGGGAAAAATCCTAGCATCCACCCAATATAGGATTTTTGATAAAATACTTTCACTTTGTCTAAAATCATGAAACAAATACTGGAAGTCTTATTTACATATATTAACATATTTCCAAAGTCTTAGCCTCGAACTCAAAGTCTAAGATAGGTTTTTAATTCCCAACCCAAAACAGCCCGCTTTTTACTAATGAAGATTAAAGGATATATGTTAAGTTTCAAGGTGTTCTTCATATGTACAAGTTATAAGTTCTTATATTAACTTAATATAACATCATAATACATATAAATAAGTGTTATTAGAGTTAAGTTAGAAAGATTAGATTAGTTTTTCAAACAAGCTTGGTGTTCACCAAAACAAGTTCTAGTTTTTACAAGTTTTATAAGTATAATAAGATAGCAACTATACAAGGAATTGAACAAGGATTTTGAGAAGTATTTTACCTTGATTATGAAGAGAAAATTTGCTAAGATTAAAGTATGATATGAGAGCATTCAAGTGTGTGTTTTTAATTTAAGAAAATGTGGAGTAAAAATGAGTTAAAATGGTCCTTATTTATAAGCTTATAATTTTGGCTTTTAGTGAAAATATCTAAGATAAGTTAAATTGTGTTAAGTCATGCATGACATATTAAATTGATTAGGTCATGGATGACATATTACACAAATAATTGCAGATTTCTATTGGTATATACCAATAGTAAATACTTCTAGAAGCTGTGTATAATACTGGTAAAAATACCGTATGAATGTGAGTGGAATTCTTTGAGGAAATTGAACGAAAATACGAGTATAGCTATCCTTTATATGTATTGGTATATTATAAAGTGTATTCAATACTTGTAAGGATGTATTTACACTCGTAATACATTATATGTAAATACATTTTAACATAAGTTAATTACGTCGTTTAAATAGTAATATATATATATATATATTGTTTGAAAACTCTTTAAATTAGTAGTATGAAAATGTATATATAATACTTTGTTAATATACTTAATGAGATATTTAATTATCATATTTTCAAGTTAAATATATATAAATCCATATATATACACAACAATTAAACAATTAAATAATTAAATCAAGTTATGACGTTCGTGAATCGTCGGAATAAAAGGGTGACCAAAAGCTTGTGTAAAACTCTTTTCGGAGGTTCAAGATTTATTAAAATTTATTGCTTATCAAGTCGGAATTATATAAAGATTAAGTTTAAATTTGGTCGGAAATTTCCGGGTCGTCACAGTACCTACCTGTTAAAGAAATTTCGTCCCAAAATTTGATCGAGGTCGTCATGGCTAACAATAAGAATGTTATTATGACGAATATAAGTTGATTCATAGGGTTTTATCATGATTGAGAAATATGGATAAACTAATTCGATTAGTCGAAACGTATGAGTGAAGCTATCATAAAAGAGTGAAATGAGAAAATAGGGATTCGTCTTATCTATTGACGTCATCCCAGTTGATCTCCGGATTAAAGAAAATCTTTGTAATCTATATAAGATTTGATTCTTCGGCGATTAAGGAAATTATGATCCTCTTCGATTTAATGCAATAATCTGTCTCGATTTCTCTGTCGGATATTTTACTATAAATCAACCTCCTACGTTTCCTTATTTTCACATCTCCCATCTTTCATACTTTCTTCCTTTCTTCGTACTTCCAAAACATTCGTTAATATGCTCCATCCAGTTTTAATTCTTGATATATTCTTGACTATAACATCTGTCATTCTTCATTTTCATCTTCCATTGGAGGAATCCGTTAATTTCTACTATGCTCTTGGGTTTATAGTGTTCTTAGTTTTCTCGTATCTTTATATTGCTATACGCATTGATATACACGGTTTGTAATTTCTGCGTTGTCTTCGTGCTTATATTTTTCCTTATATTTTGGAGTTTCATGCTTCTGTCTTCTTTTCCCGACTTCAAGTCAAGCGAATAATGGTCTAGAATTCATAGATATGAAATTCGGAATGAACATAGCTAATGCTCAAAGAGAGAAATTGTAATAGCACAATTTGACTTGTGAAATTACTAGAATCCAAAGGAAAAGATAGAACTATCAATAGAATATGTTCTTGATATGTTTAGAGATTAGATTGAATGTAAGAGTCATGTAACATGGCACATGATGACGTTATGGTCTGTGAATCATTACGTTCCATTTAGAAACTCAGCATGACTTACTGTAATATAATCACGTTGATCAAGTGTCATTATATTATAATAACTCATGTTTCAGTTCCCAACATTACTTCAAAAATATTCATACTTTACACTCATAGGTTTCAGATATTTAGAAACTAAAACAATTTTCTTTATGATGTGATACAGATAACGCGAAGGAATAAATGATTTCAGATAAGAATGGTTATGAAAATATCTTCAGAAATATGAAGGATATTTATAATGGAAGATACGATAATATCTTAGAATATTTAAGATAAGAGGATGATGAAGAATATTGTCCGCAAGGGTTTTAGAGTAAGGAGCAAGGTATTTGGTAAGGATTTTAGCAGACACCGAATCATTTGGATTCTTTGAAGGTAGATTTCATCCTTGTGATTTGTCCATAGCCTCCTTCAGGGTTTGCTCAATCCGTTTTCCAGTTCCAAACCTTCTCTTTTTCTGTGCTTTGCTAACATAATATTCTTTATCATCAACTTTTGACTGTTACGGTTGTCTACAGTTTCTGCTGCTTCATTCAGCTTTTTCAAAACTTCATATTACTGATTCGTAGGCTGAAGTGCTATTCGGGATTTCAGAATTATAATTCCAGGAAATAACATTATATGTATATGCAGAAATGATGTGAGATTTAAGAATAATTATTGATGCTTCCTGGGGTTTGGTATGACAATTATTGTTACAAGATGTAGATGGGTACATGACAAGGTTTTATAGTGATCTTTCAGTGAGATTTAAGTCAAAGAGCAATAAAGTTGCTGGTAAGCTTACTACTAATGTGGTGGAATATAAAAGGTTCCCCAGTAATGATGGCGAAAAGACAACGTATATATCAAGGTTATAATAAGGCTACTCCGGATGAAAAGTCGAAGTTGTCTTTTTGGAGCTGTGATAAAATTCGCTATTTTGAAAAGGGATTGTAAAGTTATTTTGGGTAACAATAATACTAAAGGATCTGACACGGATACGTGTTGAACCTTTGCTTAGGTTCAAGTGTCCTCCGAATGCATATCTATATGCATATATTCTTCGTATGTATCGTGTGATTGGTTCATTCTCTCGATTGTTCGTTAGTTGAGATGTTTTCAAGAATTTTGAAGGGTTTAGACGCAGGTTGTCATCGTCAATATCCGTATAATGAATTCGTCGTGAATCTTGAATGATACGAATATCTTTATGAGTTCTGTGAATGAAAGTGATGTTCTAATATAGTTTGAATTTAAAGTATGCTTTTGAAGGATGTAGGAATTTAAGATTGATGGCACTTCTTAAATCTTGACTTGAATTTTGATCTGTCAAAATCAGAATATGTAATTGAATTGGTATGGAAAATGGTTGTCTTGAATTTTGTGAAATGATGTATATTGCTATGAAAGGAGAGAGTATAATTAACGATCGTCGAAACATCATTGAAAATGTACAGTGTAACATATTAATGTGAACTTAAGTATTTCTCGGGTATTACCTACCCGTTAAAATAAAATTTCACAAGTAATATTTTGTACAAAAGAATTTTTATTACAGTCTTTATGAAAATATATGTATGTATATTTTCTTCAGATGTAATATGGATTTAATGAGTTAATATTATATTAATCTCATTTGGTTTACGGTTGGAACTAGAAATGAATAATCCCTAAAACTTTAGAGATTACATAATCGCCGCGGAATATTTCTTCAACGTAAATGAAATAATGAATTAATACTTCATCACTCATTATTGTTGGTATCCCTCAGTGCCTGCGGTGCGTATGATGTTGATGCTCGTAATGCGGCTTGCGATGTTGAGGCTTGTGATGTTGTTGGTAATGCTGGTGCTGGTGCTGGCAGTGGTTTGATGTGAGTATAGATGATGAGAATTTGTTTTGTTTTGTATTGTGAAAGAAGATGTTTAAAGTTTCTTGAATAAAAAGAGAGGTCAAGAGCTTTATAAAGGGAATGAAATGATGTAGGATGCACTTGCTAATGAAGTTTTGCTTTTCATGACAGAAATTTTTTATTTTTTTTACTAAAAAATTCACCATGCAAGATACGGAGTAAATGTCGGATAGCTTCAATAATATTAGTAATATTATACTCGTTGCGGCATATCTTGGAAAGGAGAGAGAAAATGGTGTTACGAACGGGTTCGCCGGTAAGTGCCTCATGTTCTTCACCAAGAGGGCAATATGGTGGATGGAAGGGATCACCTTCTTCTTGTCTCTAATGATTAAGTAGACTACGAACCCATCCCCAATTCATCCAAAATAGATGATGGCTAATTGGTTGATCCATTCCGGTCACACTGCTTTCGGAGCTCGAGTGAAATTCCATATCGGAATTCGAGGGACTTGAACTAGTGGAGAGTTCCATTTCGTACGATTGAATAAAGGATTTTTCGATATGAAATGATTTCCAGCTATCGGATGGCATTCTAATTACATAGAATATCTATATATAGAGAGCAAAAGATTTCATAGATTACGGAAGAATTTACGAAATATGTTAGGCAAAGTTTACAGTAACAGATACGCTAAGATATGAATTAACATATACGCTAAAATATGAACTTTGTCTATACACTATTTATGCAATCAATGCAGTAAGATGTATCTAGACTAAGAATGATAAGCATGTAATTTTCTAAGGGTGATAAGCAGATGATTTCCGACTAGAAATGATAAGTAAAACTTTTGACATGCAGTTAAGGTCGAAGTCCAGACTCACTAATGCATCTTAATAACTATCCGTTAGACACACTAATGCAAGACATGGTTCGCTAAGACCACCGCTCTGATACCAACTGAAATGACCCGTCCATATTACTATAAACGTAGTACGTTCTCATTGGTCCTATAGTGAGGTATTTGACTTCTATATGTTACGTTTTAGAAAATATTGCATTCGTTTCATAAAAAGCACATCATTATTATACATAATGCATGTTTTAAACAAGTGGACGATTATTTAAGAAATAATCCCCAAAATACATCGGTTTCCAAATACTACACACGTGACGTAATAGTCTAATATAATACATGACAAAGGTTTTATTGAATGCAACACTTTATTTAAATAAAAGTATGAGACTCCATGCACAGCTTGCTCAGATAATGCAACAGCGGAAGACTTTCTTAAGGACCTGAGAATAAACATGCTTAAACAGTCAACACAATTGTTGGTGAGATATATAGGTTTATCATCGATATAAATATAGACCACAAGATTTCATAGTTATAAATATATGTACACTCGCAAGTGTATAAAAGTATTCTAGAAGTTGTTGAGCGCTTCAGTAACCATACTTAACCATTAATGTGGCATATTCCATTTATTATGAAATCTCCCTACACTGTACCAAGTGTAGTAAAAACGAAGTACTATGCAACCGTTTACGATACTAGAGCGACTAGCCCAGTTGGGGTTGTCAAACCCGATAGATCTATCAATAGGATTCATGCTTACATGTTCTTACAACATGTAAATATTAGTTACCAAGCTATTAGGGAAGATATGCAAGGTGGTACAACTCAACGTAGAATATATTTTAAGTACTTGCGTCCATGGCGTAAAACATAAAATGCATGTATTCTCATCCCAAAATATTTTTAGATTTTTAAAATGGGACTATATACTCACAGTAGTAAAAGTATATTAATAATAAGTTTTCAACTTATTAAAAATATGACCGTCGTCCTTGGGTTCACGAACCTATAACAATAATAACGATTCAGATAATAATACGACATATGAATAAAATAAAGCAAGTTCATAGAATACTTATATAATAATTTTTAACATTTTATGTTAGTAGTCCATTGTTAGTAGTCCAAAATAGTCCGAAAAGTCCAACAATCTAATAATCGGTATATATATATATATATATATATATATATATATATATATATATATATATATATATATATATATATATAATCTTAGAATTACCCCATGACGTATTGTATACGTATTGTCTTTGCATCAATCCAGAGACATATTGTATACGTATTATCTTAGAATTAACTAAGACGTATTGTGTACGTATTGTCTTAGGATTTATCAAAACGTATTGTATACTTATTGTGTTAGGACGTACCAAGAATATTATTATACATATATACAATCACAGAATTAATCAAGATTATAATATTTTGTTATACTACTGATAACATGTCCAAATATATATAGGATATAGGAAAAGTTAACAAGGATATGGTTAATATAGTTTTTATAATATAAATTTTGTCCATACAACGTTAATTTTAGCAGATTTTGTTTTGCTCGCCAAATATTCATTACAACTCCGTTTAAAGTGAATCAAATTGCTATAGATTCATTAAGAAGTATATTTTACAAAACCAATTCAAAAAGTTCATCCCAAGTAGTAATTTTTAGAGCTTTACCCTCTTTTTGTGTCGGTGGACAGATTTGGAAAAATCCCGGCATCCACCCAATATATGATTTTTGATAAAATACTTTCACTTTGTCTAAAATCATGAAACAAATATTGGAAGTCTTAATTAAATATATTAACATATTTCCAAAGTCTTAGCCTCGAACTCAAAGTCTAAGATAGGTTTTTAATTCCCAACCCAAAACAGCCCGCTTTTTACCGAATGAAGATTAAAGGATATATGTTAAGTTTCAAGGTGTTCTTCATATGTACAAGTTATAAGTTCTTATATTAACTTAATATTACATCATAATACATATAAATAAGTGTTATTAGAGTTAAGTTAGAAAGATTAAATTAGTTTTTCAAACAAGCTTGGTGTTCACCAAAACAAGTTCTAGTTTTTACAAGTTTTATAAGTGTAATAAGATAGCAACTATACAAGGAATTGAACAAGGATTTTGAGAAGTATTTTACCTTGATTATGTAGAGGAAAGTTGCTGAGATTAAAGTATGATATGAGAGCATTCAAGTGTGTGTTTTTAGTTTAAGAAAATGTGGAGTAAAAATGAGTTAAAATGGTCCTTATTTATAAGCTTACAATTTTAGCTTTTAGTAAAAATATCTAAGATAAGTTAAATTGTATTAAGTCATGCATGACATATTAAATTGATTAATTCATGGATGACATATTACACAAATAATTGCAGATTTCTATTGGTATATACCAATAGTAAATACTTCTAGAAGCTGTGTATAATACTGGTAAAAATACCGTATGAATGCGAGTGGAATTCTTTGAGGAAATTGAACGGAAATAGGAGTATAGCTATCCTTTATATGTATTGGTATATTATAATGTGTATTCAATACTTGTAAGGATGTATTTACCCTCGTAATATATTATATGTAAATACATTTTGACATAAGTTAATTACGTCATTTAAATAGTAAAATATATATATATATATATATATATATATATATATATATATATATATATTATTTGAAAACTCTTTAAATTAGTAGTATGAAAATATATATATATATATATATATATATATATATATATATATATATATATATATATATATATATATATATATATATATATATATATATATATAATACTCTGTTAATATACTTAATGAGATATTTAATTATCATATTTTCAAGTTAAATATATATAAATTCATATATATACACAATAATTAAACAATTAAATCAAGTTATGATGTTCGTGAATCGTCGGAATAAAAGGGTGACCAAAAGCTTGTGTAAAACTCTTTTTGGAGGTTCAAGATTTATTAAAATTCATTGCTTATCAAGTCGGAATTATATAAAGATAAAGTTTAAATTTGGTCGGAAATTTCCGGGTCGTCACATTTATAGTGGTTCGGGAAGATGTTAACTAATCTTCCTTAATCCACTCCTCAATTCTAACGAATTGAGAGTTCTTTTCACTATGATGCCCCAAACTCGGTGGAGTGTCCGGATACAACACTAGCTCCTTGATAAGCCGCAACTTATGAACCCTTACATCCCGTTGAAGAATTCACAAACACCAAATGCTCTTACCACAAGATCCTAATGCTATCACTAAATGAAACCTCACTTATCTTCTAGATCCCTTTAAAAATATAATTTACAAGTAAAATCACAACTAAGTTTACACACACTCTTGCTTGAATCACTTTAAATTGATTACACTGAGATTTGAATGATATTAGTAAATACATTGAAATGAAAGTGCAAGAGGTGAGTCTTCAAGTGCTCAAAGGTTTGGCTTTTATAGGCAAGAGAAATTCAAACCTGGATAACTGCGGCTCGCCACACGATCGACCGTGGGTCGACCGTGCAGCTCTGTCTTCTGAATTTTATAGCCGTTTGAGATCTTTTACTTTGACTTTTTTTCTTATTAGATGGCTGTAATTAGATGCCAAAAACATCTGAAAAGACTTAAATTGCCCCTTTTATCTTGGAAGCATTCTTTGAAGTTGACCTTGTCTTAAAAGAGGTAAGTCACTTTGTACTAGAAGGGTGTCATTGATTTCCTTTTAAAGCAAATGCAGAATTTTCATCCCATGACAACCATATGCTTCCAAACTTCAAGTCACAAGTCTTCAACTCTTTTGTCACTACTAGTTTTGCAAGTATGTGCTCTTATTAGTTAATTGCAAGCTTTCAATTTAGACTACCTTGTTTTTATGTGAAGTTTTTCGGGAGTTTACACTAAGCCCTTATTAAAGACATAATTAGTGCTTAATGGTTAATCAAGTGGTGAACATTTCTTTAATTGGGACTTAATGACCATCTTTAAGTTTTACTATTTTTAATTAAATTTATAAAAATATACTTTGAAAAGGACTTTTAGCCATACTTGAATGTTTAACATTTGTCATAAGTCAAAAGTGTCATTAAGGTGTCATTAAGTGTGATTAATCAAGATTAGTGTTTTAGTGACCAAAACTCCTTTGAAAATGAAGGAGATAACTATTCTAAGTATGTTTAAACAAGTTTTGTAAATTATAGATGCCCCGAAGTAGTTAAACATTTTCCAATCAAAAATCGGACAGTGGGTTTCTGAAGTCGACCCACGACTGACCGTGGAGTCGACCGTGTACCTTGTTCCGAAGAACAAAGGTACAGGGTGTCCACGGTCCGGCCTACCATCGATCGTGGACCGATCGTGCTCCTTCAATGTGTTTTCAAATGACTCTTTTTACTTATCAGTTTTGTGTATTGGTCGTTTGCTAGAGATTATGTAGGTTTATGAACGTGTGTTGTTCTATACCTTGGTGTAAGCACACGAGACTTGGTGTCATCATCAAAACAAAGTGTTTAACATTTGAATATTATCATTGGATTACTAACCAACAGTGATAATAATAATAATAACAATAATAATAATAATAATAATAATAATAATAATAATAATAATAATAATAATAATATTAATGTAGCTATAGCTATTCTGATACTCTGTAAATATTGGGTCAAGGTTTCGGCTTTTCTGATAGTTTGGCAAAACAAAAGTTGTTACCTCTATTGTTATCAGGAGCACTTATTGGAAACTAAACGGTTCATCCAAAGTGCTATTGTATTTGTTTAACTCACAGTCGGGTAAGGAGATCTTCCGACACAAAGTCGATGGCAAAATAATTAAAGCAGGTCCTAGAGGTCAAAAATCATCTTCAGTGGCTAAGTAGTGAGCTTTGGTCATGGTTTTATTAGTTTGACCCGATTTTGGTTGAATTCGGTTCTTGTTTGGTTTAGTTTAGTTTTAAACTATAGATTGCTCATGTTTGATTTCATGTAATTGTTTTATTTGTAGCTTTATTCATGGACGGTTGTTTTGTTGTAGGCTTTTAGACTTGGTTTTAGATAACGGTTCCTCATTTATCATTTAGAATTGAGTTTTCTAGTCTCGGACATAGCCGGTTAGTTCAGTTGTATCGTGTTTTGGTCTTTCATCTTCTGATAAAAGTTCATTCTATTATATATTCGCTATATTCGCTAAAAAAAGAAATTACAATAGTTATAAGCTATTTCCCCTATATTTATATATACTGTTTTTTGAACGACAGTTTTTTTTGGGCATCGAATACTCTCATTTGTCACATACACAAGTGTTAGGAAGGAACTCTTCACACACCTTCACGTGGCTTCGGCATACATCTCAACTCCACGAACCCATTGTGATTTGGATCAAACCTAATTGTTGATTTTATTGGCTTCGGCATACACCTCAATTCCATACAGGATCCTAGAGAAAACCTCCCCTCAAGTATTCAAACCTGCACCACTTCAAAGAGAGGTGAATACGGGCCTGCATCACATGGAGCTAGTACCACTCAGCCAAAGACTCGATAGTTATATTTATATATACTAGCTAATGGTTATCCGCATATTGCTACGAACGGGATGATTATCATTAAACAAAATTATATGTTTCTCGTTAAAATATATTATCCGTATTTTTCTTAACAAAATAAAAAATCCCGCTAAACCTATCAAGTTCTAGTTTTCTATAATCTAACCAATCAAACTCAATTAATTAAGTTATTTAAAATTCTTGCACAAAAGTATAATTGTCAAACACAAATCAATAATAACTCTTGTCCACAACTGATTTACGTAAGTCAACAACATCTAATAGGGCTATGTAGTGCCCTTAAAACATGACAACTATTTTTACAAGTAACTGTGCGTGCACATGAAGGTGCGTGGGCTGTGTGCAGAGCGCACATGAAGGTGCGTGGCACGCACCTACATGGAAACCTCACGTGCGCGGAGAACAAGAAGGCTAAATAAAAAATCTGAAAAATCTGAATGCACAGAGCGCACTCTTTGATCTGCACGGAGCGCACGCCATTAGGTGCACAAAATCCTGTATTTCGACACAGTTTGACACCTGACGCGTTTAAACTCTGAAAACAGTATCATACCAGGGCCAACATCTATAAATCAACTCGATTGACCCAAACATAACAAAACATGCATACACCACTATTACATGACGACTTAAAAACAAGGATTCAAATTAGTAACACAACAAAAGTGGTCATATTGACCCACCCGAAATCCACTTTGAATCGTTTCATCATTCACACTAATAACATCTAACTTGAACCGAAAGTTTCACAATCGAAATAAAATAATCCTTTTCGAGCAATTACAAAGTCGTACCATAAAACCGAGATTAAGTGCTTGAATCTTTCAATTACTAGCTAACAAACACGTTACACCTTGGCTAGCTTTTTACCTTCCCATCTAGATTTAGACCCACTTGCACCTAAAACAAAATTCAACAAAATAGGAGTAATCGATATTTCTTAGTGAGTAATAGGTAGTAAAATGGGACTAGCATACATGTTCGACAAATAAGAATGAATGCACTCTTACAAATAATTACCAAATTTTACCACAATAATTCCGGATCTATGTATTACACACGTTTGATCATATCAAACGAGCATCACACTATGTAATCTAAGTGAGTTCTCTAAGGCTAATCACTCGTGGTAAATCATCACCCTATGGTTTAGAGACTTAGGTCTCACAACCCACACTAATCGTTACGCACTACTTGTAAATGATTTTCGAACTCTAAAGGTAGTCCACCATTTACAACCCACTGACTCACTCAATTTACCCTTAGTACTCACGTTGAAGATCTATGCACGGTTGAAAAAACGCTTCAAGCCCTTCCCACGATTCCTCCTTATTACATATTAAAAATTCACACCACAATTAACTTCTAATTCGCAGTAGTTACACAACTCACTACAAGCAAAATCGACATGATCTTTCAAATTATTTTAACTAACTTTAAACTTATGACTCTATTAATCGAGTCAACATCAAGCGTTGATTTATTGACGATTTGACTGTCGCTTAGAGCCTAGAGCCCTATATTGAACTTCAGACGGGTTTAAAACTCATGGAAATTTGATTATACCATTTTCATGACATCTAACACTTTTCTTTTTAACCTACTTATTGACCGGAGGTCCATTCGGAAGCAATCTCTATATTCATAAATCATTGAGAGGTGAAACTTTCTCTACTCTTGGGGTGTTTCACTTTGAGTAGAGAAATGACGTCTCTTTATTTTAACTAAGGAGAAACATTATTCACATCTTACCTCTTATAACCCATTTGTTTGAGATTGAATTTTGTTGTTATTGTAATTTTCAACTAAGACAATTCTTGCCCAATTCCTCTAAATTTTACTTTGCCCTTTCTACGCAATAGTCAAATTGATATCAATTTTACTTAAAGTAATCTTTCTCACAAAATCACTTATTTATCCAAATTCATAATCTTCATAAAGTTGAAGCTTTCACCCTTTATATAAACATCTTTGATATCATCATTTTCTTTCAACTTCATCACTTAAATGTGAATACCTCAGTTCAAGTTCTTACTTTTTTTTTTTTTTCATATTTTTTCCCTTCCCTTCTTTACAACTTTTCCCCCTTTTTTATTTTGTTCCAAAGAACTCGTAGCGAAACACGGATCGAACCCTCTTGTTTATCGATCAATAAACTTGCATTATTTTGGTTTGACATTTCATCATTAAATTTAATAAATTCAGTACAATTGTGCCCTGAATACTTATATATTTTTGTAACATTCAATAAAAATAAAGTATTAAATTCAATAGTTTAAATATAATCATACCTTTTTAAAAATGTTACGGAGTACTTTCAATCAGTGTTGTAAAAAATCCGATTACTCACCGATTAATCTCCGATTAATCATTTTTAAGAGCAATCCGTTTCGATTTCTAAAAATCCGTTAAATTAAACAGTCAACGTCAATTGATGAGTCAAAACCGAATTTGGTAACTAAAATCGGTCGAAGTAAAAAATGATTAACATTTTAACATGAATTTAAACTAAAATTTATAGTTTTGGAACAAAATGAACAATTTTAGACAATTATCTTAAAGTTTATTTTTATATTTATGGTTTTTCATATGTTAACACATATAATTTTTAAAATTTAAATGTATACAGTACAATTCGATTAATCCCCGAATTGCCGATTAATCTTTTCAAAGTCCCGAACGATTAATCTCCGAATAGCGAATTTTGCAACCTTGCTTTCAATAGTATATGGGAAGATCAACTCGATCAGTAGAAGGTAATCTATTTTGAGCGTTAGTTATTAGCAAGTCGATTGCTCCACTCATTTTCAATCTCTTAGGTGGCCGGTACTATTTGGATATGAGAATACAAGATATTTTAATAATTGCGTCGTTTGCATGCCTTCACTTCAATTCTAGTACGGAGTATATCATATCGTTCATGCTGAATATTATTACTTTTTTTTTTTTTAGATATTCCATAACATATATGTATATATGTAATGTTATGTATATATGTAAGCTAATGAATGACATGGCATAGCAAACATTTCATACAGTTTATAATCAGGGGTGTAACATATGTTGGGAAGAGAGGATCGCCTGGACGTTGGGAGATATAAATTTGAGAGAAAATAACTCTATTACTCACTAGAATAGATTACACGAGTATTATAAAACTAAAAAAAAAACTCTCAAACTCACACACACTATCTAGGTTGTGATTACATTTCTCTGAGTGATTTTGGGATGATTTACAATTGAAGTTTCAACCTCTATTTATACTAAAACTTTGGTGGCGGTGGAATGGTGTGAACGAGGAAGGTGTCGTGTGAACGGAGAAGGTTGGCGGCCGTCATCGTTATCAACTTTGCTACTTCCATATGAGTTGTCAAAGTTGCCTACTTTGTATATCTAGAAACAAATCTTGATTACGGCATCTAGAAGGTGAAGTTGGTGTATGGCTGGAAACCATCAATTCTCCCCCTCCAGCCGAATCCACGAATATTCCAGTTATGTCTCTGCATAACTCCAACTTCTCTCGAGTCACCACCTTTGTCAACATATCCGCAGGATTCTCCTTTGTATGGATCTTCACTAGTCTCAACAGTTGTCGATCAATTACATCGCGTATCCAATGATAGCGAATATTAATATGTTTTGTACGGGAATGGTACATGGAGTTCTTGCTCAAATCTAGAGCACTCTGACTGTCACAATATACCTTGTACTCCTTTTGCTTGATTCCAAATTCTTGAAGATAACGCTTTAACCACAAAATTTCTTTTCCAGCTTCTGCGGCAGCAATATACTCTGCTTCAGTTGTGGATAATGCAACACACTTTTGTAGTCTTGACTGCCATGAAACAGCTCCTCTTGCAAAAGTGTAAATGAATCCTGAAGTAGATTTCCTACTATCAGGATCTCCAGCCATATCTGCATCTGTATAGCCTTCCAAGATTGGATCAGCTCCCCCATAACAAAGACATATCTTCGTTGTACCTTTAAGATATCTGAGAATCCATTTTACTGCATTCCAATGCTCTTTTCCGGGGTTGGAGAGAGAACGACTCACCGTTCCCACTGCATGAGCAATATCGGGCCTTGTACACACCATCGCATACATCAAACTTCCAACTGCTGAAGAATATGGTACTGAAGACATTTCCCCGATCTCTTCCTTGGATGAGGGACAAGAACTCTTGCTTAACTTGAAATGGTTGGCTAATGGAATGCTAACAGGTTTGGCATTGTTCATATTGAAACGTGAAAGCACTCGTTCAATATACTTCTCCTGAGATAGCCATAACCTTTTATTCTTCCTGTCTCGGGTTATCTGCATTCCCAAAATCTGTTGAGCCTGTCCTAAGTCTTTCATGTCAAAAGACTTTGAGAGTTCCTTCTTCAACTGGTTGATCTTCGTTGCGTCTTTCCCTAGGATCAAAATATCGTCTACATATAGTAGAAGAGCAACAAAATTTCCTTAAGAAAACTTCGGAATGTAGACACACTCATCTGTTGCAGTTTTCTTATACCCTTGACTCACCATGCACGAGTCAAACTTTTTGTACCACTGCCTAGGTGCCTGCTTCAAACCATATAAACTTTTCTTTAGTTTGCATACGAGGTTATCTCCTGAAACCTCAAAACCTTCCGGCTGCTTCATGTAAATTTCTTCTTGTAAATCTCCATGAAGAAAAGCTGTCTTTACATCCATCTGTTCAAGCTCCAAGTTCATACTTGCGACCAATCCAAGTATGACTCTAATTAAAGTCATCTTGACTACTGGTGAAAATATCTCGTCAAAATCAATCCCTTTTTTCTGTTGGAATCCTTTGACTACAAGCCGTGCTTTGTATTTCACCACTTTTCCGCTGCCATCCTTTTTCAGTTTGAACACCCATTTATTTTTCAGTGCCTTCTTCCCGCGTGGAAGTTCTATAATCTCATAAGTTTGATTTTTCTGCAGAGAATCCATCTCATCCTACATTGCGAGCAACCATTTTTCTTTGTCCTTATGAGATACTGCTTCATGAAAACTCTCTGGTTCTCCATCTTCCGTAAGTAGAAGGTACTCAGATTCCGGATATCTACTCGATGGAATCCGACCTCGTTCAGATCTACGAACTTCTGGAACATTCTGAAGAGATCCACCATCATCTTGACCTTGTGATGGTACTGGAATGTGTAGTGACCCGAACTTTTCCATGTTTATATATATTAAATGAAATTGTTATTTACATGATTAAGTTTTTCCAACATGTTAAGCAATCAAACTTGTTAAGACTTGATTAATTGAAATAGGTTTCATATAGACAATTGACCACCCAAGTTGACCGGTGATTCACGAATGTTAAAACTTGTAAAAACTATATGATGACATATATATGATTATATATATAGTTAACATGATATTATGATAAGTAAGTATCTCATTAGGTATTTTAACAATGAGTTATATACAAAAAATTGAGTTTATTGAATTAAGAAACTCGAAACGGTATATATAATGATTATCGTTATAACAACGTCTTACTAATTACATATGAATCATATTAAGATATTGATACACTATGTTTAATCATGATAAATGATAAGTAAACATGTCATTAAGTGTATTATTAATGAACTACATATGTAAAAACAAGACTACTAACTTAATGATTTCGAAACGAGACATATATGTAACGATTATCGTTGTAACAACATTTAACTGTATATATATCATACTAAGATATATTAATATATCATAATATCATGATAATGTAATAATTTAACATCTCATTAGATATAATAAACATTGGGTTAACAACATTTAACATGATCGTTAACTTAAAGGTTTCAAATCAACATTTACATGTAACGACTAACGATGACTTAACGACTCAGTTAAAATGTATATACATGTAGTGTTTTAATATGTATTCATACACTTTTGAAAGACTTCAAGACACTTATCAAAATACTTCTACTTAACAAAAATGCTTACAATTACATCCTCGTTCAGTTTTATCAACAATTCTACTCGTATGCACCCGTATTCGTACTCGTACAATACACAGCTTTTAGATGTATGTACTATTAGTATATACACTCCAATGATCAGCTCTTAGCAGCCCATGTGATTCACCTAACACATGTGAGAACCATCATTTGGCAACTAGCATGAAATATCTCATAAAATTACAAAAATATTAGTAATCATTCATGACTTATTTACATGTAAACAAAATTACACATCCTTTATATCTAATCCATATACCAACGATCAAAAACACCTACAAACACTTTAATTCTTCAATTTTATTCATCTAATTGATCTCTCTCAAATTCTATCTTCAAGTTCTAAGTGTTCTTCATAAATTCTATAAGTTCTAGTTTCATAAAATCAAGAATACTTCCAAGTTTGCTAGCTTACTTCCAATCTTGTAAAGTGATCATTCAACCTCAAGAAATCTTTCTTATTTACAGTAAGATATCTTTCTAATACAAGGTAATACTCATATTCAAACTTTGATTCAATTTCTATAACTATAACAATCTTATTTCGAGTGAAAATCTTACTTGAACTTGTTTTCGTGTCATGATTCTGCTTCAAGAACTTTCAAGCCATCCAAGGATCCTTTGAAGCTAGATCTATTTTTCTCATTTCCAGTAGGTTTATCCACAAAACCTGAGGTAGTAATAATGTTCATAACATCATTCGATTCATATATATAAAACTACCTTATTCGAAGGTTTAAACTTGAAATCACTAGAACATAGTTTAGTTAATTCTAAACTTGTTCGCAAACAAAAGTTAATCCTTCTAATTTGACTTTTAAAATCAACTAAACACATGTTCTATATCTATATGATATGCAAACTTAATGATTTAAAACCTGGAAACACGAAAAACACCGTAAAACCGGATATACGCCGTCGTAGTAACACCGCGGGCTGTTTTGGGTTTGATAATTAAAAATATGATAAATTTTGATTTAAAAGTTGTTCTTCTGGGAAAATGATTTTTCTTAAGAACATGAAACTATATCCAAAAATCATGGTTAAACTCAAAGTGGAAGTATGTTTTTCAAAATGGTCATCAAGACGTCGTTCTTTCGACCGAAATGACTACCTCTTACAAAAACGACTTGTAACTTATATTTTCGACTATAAACCTATACTTTTTCTATTTATATTCAAAAAATAGAGTTCAATATGAAACCATAGCAATATGATTCAATCAAAACGGATTTAAAACGAAGAAGTTATGGGTAAAACAAGATTGGATATTTTTGATTGTTGTAGCTACGGGAAATATTGTAACAATTCTATACAAATCACATCCTAGCTAACTTATATTGTATTATACATGTATTCTAATATATTATGTAATCTTGGGATACCATAGACACATATGCAAATGTTTTTACATATCATATCGACCCATCTATATATATTATTTGGAACAACCATAGACACTCTATATGCAGTAATGTTGGAGTTAGCTATACAGGGTTGAGGTTGATTCCAAAAATATATATACTTTGAGTTGTGATCTAGTCTGAGACGTGTATACACTGGGTCGTAGATTGATTCAAGATAATATATATCAATTTATTTCTGTACATTTAACTATGGACAACTAGTTGTAGGTTACTAACGAGGACAGTTGACTTAATAAACTTAAAACATCAAAATGTATTAAAAGTGTTGTAAATATATTTTGAACATACTTTGATATATATGTACATATTTGTTATAGGTTCGTGAATCGACCAGTGGCCAAGTCTTATTTCCCGACGAAGTAAAAATCTGTGAAAGTGAGTTATAGTCCCACTTTTAAAATCTAATATTTTGGGATGAGAATACATGCAGTTTTATAAATGTTTTACGAAATAGACACAAGTAAATGAAACTACATTATATGGGTGAATGATCGAAGTCGAATATGCCCCTTTTTGCTTGGTAACCTAAGAATTAGTAAACCGATCTACTAATTGACGCGAATCCTAAAGATAGATCTAATGGGCCTAACGAACCCCATCCAATTTACCGGATGCTTTAGTACTTCGAATTCGTTTTTATCATGTCCGAAGGATTTCTCGGAATGATAGGGGATATTCTTATATGCATCTTGTTAATGTCGGTTACCAGGTGTTCACCATATGAATGATTTTTATCTCTATATATGGGATGTATATTGAAATATGAAATCTTGTGGTCTATTATTATGATTTGATAATATATAGGTTAAACCTATAACTCACCAACATTTTTGTTGACGTTTTAAGCATGTTTATTCTCAGGTGATTATTAAGAGCTTCCGCTGTTGCATACTAAAATAAGGACAAGATTTGGAGTCCATGCTTGTATGATATTATGTAAAAACTGCATTCAAGAAATTTATTTTTGATGTAATATATTCTTATTGTAAACCATTATGTAATGGTCATGTGTAAACGGTATGTTTTAGATTATCATTATTTGATAATCTACGTAATGCTTTTTAAACCTTTATAGATAAAATAAAGGTTATAGTTGTTTTAAAAATGAATGCAGTCTTTGAAAAACGTCTCATATAGAGGTCAAAACCTCGCGACGAAATCAATTAATATGGAACGTTTATAATCAATATGAACGGGACATTTCAGAATGTCTGGTAGATGGGGTTGTGGCTCCCCCTGCTCAGCACCGTCATCATTATCTTCTACTTCTGGCATTTCTTCTTGCACTGAAAATTTATTTCTCTTGAATGATTCCGTTGTTGCCTCTGGCACCTGAGCAGCAACATTTATCTTTTGAGATATTGTGGGCTTTTCAATATCTTCTATTGTCTGGCTTTCATGGAACACCACGTCCCTACTTCTGATCACTTTTTTCTCCTTTGGATCCTATAATCTGTATCCAAATTCTTCATCTCCATAGCCTATGAATATGCATGGAGTGGTCCTTGCATCCAGCTTATGTCTGATCTCTTTGGATACATGTGCGTACGCCAAATATCCAAATACTCTTAAGTGAGAGTATGATGGATCCTTTCCAGACCAAAGTTTCTCCGGAACTTCAAAATTCAGTGGTACTGATGGAGATCGGTTGATCAAGTAACATGCGCCTCTGACTGCTTCTCCCTAGAATGGCTTTCGCAGCTTAGCCATACTGAGCATGCTCCGAACACGTTCCATGATTGTTCGGTTCATTCTTTCTGCTATACCATTATGTTGAGGGGTACGTGGAACTGTCTTCTCATGTCGGATGCTATATGATCTGCAATAGGCATCGAACGGCCTGGAAGAGTATTCACCGCCGTTGTCGGATCGAAGACACTTTAACTTCTTTCCTGTCTCACGTTCTACCATGACATGGAACTGTTTGAAGTAATTGAACACCTGGTCCTTCGTCCGCAAGAAATATACCCACACCTTTCGAGAAGTATCATCGATAAATGTCAGAAAGTATCGATTTTCGCCAATTGATTCAACCTCTAAGGGACTGCAAACATCAGAGTGTACCAGACTGAGTAACTCTGATTTTCTCGTTGAAGAGGAATTAAACGAGACTTTATGCTGCTTACCAAACAGAAAATGATTGCAAGGATCTAGTGCAACGTACTTGTCTACATTGATAAGATTCTTCTTTATTAGGGTAGACAGCTCTTTCTCACTCATGTGACCGAGTCTCTGGTGCTATAAATTTTGTGAAGCCTCCTTTTCTGCAACATTAATGCTGTCTGTGCAGATCTTCACATGAGTCTTGTACAGTGTGCCACAAATGTGTCCCCGAGCGACTATCATAGCGCCTCTTGACAATTTCCATGTACCTCTACTGAAATGACTATCATAGCCCTGTTTGTCTAAAGCTACTCCAGAAAGTAGATTTAGCCGAAGATCTGGCACATGGCGGACATCCTTCAGAGTGATTGTACTCCCAGAACTTGTCTTTATCTTGACATCACCAATTCCGACAATCTCAGCGAAACTGGAATTTCCCATCTTCACAGCTCCAAAGTCACCAGCTTTGTATGTTGTGAAGTATTCCTTATATGGAGTCACGTGGTAGGAAGCTGCAGTATCTACCACCCATTCTGTTTCTTCTCATGAGACGTGAAGGCATGTCTCATCATGGGTTGAACAATAAGCTACATCACCATAGATAGTCACTAATATTTCTCCACCCTTATTCTTCGGCTGTGAACTGCTTTGACCTTATTCCTTTTTCAATCTATAGTAGTTCTTTTTCATATGTCCCTCTAATCCACAATGATGGCATTTATATGTTGGTTTTCTGCCATCAGCTGACCTGCCCCTGCTTTTGCTTCTGCCTCTCCATTTATTTTTGCTACTCATTCGCTGTCTTCCCCGATTCTTTGTGACAAAGGCATGGGTCTGATCTGTGCCCATGTCTTTTTTCCTTGCCTCTTCACTGAATAGGGCATCCTTGACCATTGACATGGTAAGTTTGTCATTCGGAGCTGAGTTACTGAGTGTTACGACCAGCGTTTTCCAGCTATCGGGAAAAGAACTAAGTAGAAATAGCGCCCGAACTTCATCGCCAAGAGGCATCTCTACAGACGATAACTGGTTAACCAAGCTCTGAAACTCACTGGTATGCTCGAGAACTGAAGTTCCACTTTTGAGCTTCATGTTGACTAAACGCCTCATCAACAAGGCTTTATTCTGAGCAGTCTTAGCCTGGTGCATGTCCTCCAACTTTTTCCAGAGGACATATGCGTCTGTCTCTTGTGCAACATGGTGGAAGACACTATGATCAATCCATTGACGGATCTGACCAATAGTTTTTCGGTTTAATTTCTTCCAATCTATCTCTTTGGCAGAATCAGGGTTTATACCCTTCAATTCAATAGGATCGAACAAATCCTTACAACTGAGGAGATCTTCCATCCGAGGTTTCCACAACGTGTAGTTTGTGGATGTGAGTATAATCATAGCTCCCGAAGATGATGTTGACTCTTCTATGGACATTATCACCTTACAAATAATTTTTCAACACAAACGGGGTTGAATTGTAGAAAACAAAGATCACCGTTACGTCCGAAACGGTTGAAAATGGTGGAATAGACACTTCGCGATTTAAATTCAACTTACGAGGCAAAATTATAATTTTTATAAACTTCAGGAACCAAAAAAATGAAATTCTGAAAATTTCAGGGACCAAATTGTAAAATTTCCGAATTGCTACAGTACTGCTACAGTACTGCAACATGAACGTGCTATAGTGCCGCCAGCTGCTACAGTGAATTGCTACATGACTTTCTTCTCCGGCGAAAATTCTGGCATCGGTCGTCTTCTCCGGCGAGATTCCAGCGATTTGACCAAACTTTGACCTTGTTTTCTGGGCTCGTTATAACTCCGTTTAAGTCACCGTTTTTTGCGTTGGACTCGGTTCGACGAGACGAATCCAATGGTACACTCAAAATTGAATTTTGAGAAAACTTCAGAAAACCCAAAACTCGACCAACGTCTCTAACCAAGCTCTTGATACCACTTGTTGGGAAGAGATGATCGCCTGGACGTTGGGAGATATAAATTTGAGAGAAAATAACTCTATTACTCACGAGAATAGATTACACGAGTATTACAAAACTTAAAAAAAACTCTCAAACTCACACACATTATCTAGGTTGTGATTATACTTCTCCGAGTGATTTTGGGATGATTTACAATTGAAGTTTCAACCTCTATTTATACTAAAACTTTGGTGGCGGTGGAATAGTGTGAACGAGGAAGGTGTCGTATGAACGGAGAAGGTTGGCGGCCGTCATCGTTATCAACTTTGCTACTTCCATATGAGTTGTCAAGGTTGCCTACTTTGAATATCTAGAAACAAATCTTGATTACGGCGTCTAGAAGGTGAAGTTGGTGTATGGCTGGAAACCATCAACATAGTGTTATTTAAAATGGGTATTCTCCTCACCTAAATTTAACGGAAAAAAGATATTTATCAAAACATAAAGTTTTTTTTAGTTTTTACCTCTGTTAACAATGAATTTATTAAAATTGTACACTCGCTCTATTTGTATCTGGATTCAAGTTTCACCATTGTTTATAATAGTACTACTTCATGTGATGTTTTATGTACCTTGTATATATAATGGATCGTGTGTAAAAGTGATAAGATCGATAGCCTAACAATGTCTTACACGTAAGTCTAAGTGTCTCATAATTAGTAATCTAATACTAATTGATGGTAGATGAAGGTTCCTCTAGACTTATAAGCATAAAATTATTTCCTTTTCATATTCGATGCGGGACTTTGATTGCACCCTACAAGCCTCCTCTCAAACCTAAGTCCATCTTAGGACTCCCCTTCAATGATATTTCAGGCTACAATACAGGGCTCATCATTACCCTGACATAGGGGTGCGCACACATGCAGAGGCGGAGATTGGATATGCATGTGGATGATTTGCCATCCCCAACTCGTACTCTTCACATATGCCTATTATAGTGTATTAAAAATTATAAATTAGTAGCCAACATCCACTAATTATAAATCTTAACATTCCTAAATTTTATGTTGATATTTACTTTTTCGAGAAATGACATCCTTATACGTAAATTCCGGCTTCGCCTCTGCACACATGAGCTGAAAAATGCGCCCATTATGTCGTCCACCATATTCGCGCTATAGCCTGGATGTGATACCAGAGATAGGATCGACAGCCTAATAATTTGTGTAACACATAAGCCGACGAGTCCCTTAGTACTCTAAAACTAATTGATAATAGAGGGTGGTCCTCTAACTTATATGCATACATTTTTTTTTCTTCATATTCTCACATCGATTGCACCCCAACATAAAGTACACCATGCGCAATTGATTTACATTCAACAATATACATGTAAAACTGAGAAACAAACTAAATACTAAATGTTCCATAAACTATTAGACCATTCCCGATGGTTAGCCATTCAGGCGCCATTAGGCTAGCTATCCATGACAACATATGACATTGTCTAGTTATCCATCGCCATCACTACTTAGCCATCCAAATTGTCTTAGAAAGCATATCGAATAATGGAGTAATGTGCTTCACTCTCTTAAAATTTTTGTACATTATGTTTCTATATATGTACTATGGTTGAATTAATTAATTTAATGGGTACGGAATGGTGTCATTGATGATATTGATATGTTATTTCGTACTGATAAGAAAAAAGTGTTGACATGACGCTGAGATGATAGACAATTATTAATTAAAGTTATGTAATGATTTAAAGTGGTGTTATGTTACACTTAAAAATATATTTGACTTAAAATGATAGTGTACCGTGTAAGGATCACCACCTCAAACAATACAGTCCGTAGTGAAGTTATAAGGTGGCAAGGGCGTTTTTTAGAAGGGGCAAGTGGGGGCAGCCGCTCCCAGTGGATTTGCAATTTTCAGTGTAAAAATTTTGGATTTTTCGACTTTGCCCCAGTGGATTTTTGTTTTGCCTCAAAACCTACATATTTTGTCCCAAAACCTTCAAATTTTGCCCAAAAATCTCTAAATTTTACCCCAAAACCTTCAAATTTTGCCCATAAACCTTAAATTTTGACCCAAAACCTCCATAATTTGCCTAAAAACCTTCATTTTTTGCCCCAAAACATCCATATTTTGCCCAAAAAAATTGCTACGTTTTAATTTTTTTTTTTTACCCCGGTGAAAAAAAATCCTGGTACCGCCACTGTAAGGTGGCCTACCCAAAATACATGCACATATATGCATGTATCTCTTTCGAACAGTATTAGGATTTGTGGGACGACAAATTTGTTGATGAAATCAAATACTAGCCACAATTATCATTGTTTCCTAGCTCCTTTTCATTGATCTTGATCTTTCAGCATTCATCAATCTACCACACTGAGACACCAACTTGTTAAACAAGTGGCAAGTACAAGTTGTTTAATTTTCTATGTACACATTAAAGTTTTGTACTTCGATAATAAAGGTACACCATAAATCATCTACTAGAATATATTCCGAAAAAAAAAATAAAGCAACCACTCTTATGTTTCATCGTATAGATTGTATAAATAGAACCACACTTACGTTAATTGTTCAGCCAAAAGAATAAAAGCAACCATGTCAACATAGTGTTTTACTTTGAAAAATATAATATATAATACGAGTAATATAACTAGTCTTAATTACAAATTTAATTAGAAAATGAAAATGTAATCGGTCTAATTAATACTGTAATATCAAGACTGTTTTTTCTCTAATCAAACATGCATGTTTTATACTCATACTCAAAACACAGTCGGTAATCTTTTTAAAACGCCTATCTGACTTTCATAGTACCTAAATAAATACTACGGAGTACTTCGAATCGTTATTTCATTTCTCTAGTTACGGTAGAACTCGAAAAATGAAACTATTGTTTTTGTTATTATAAATAGTTCAACTACTGCTCAATTACATTTGACCTTCAAAGTGATCTTTCGATTACACCAATGAAGCTATGCCTAGTGACAAGATGGTTTCCTATATTAATGTTTCATAATAAATAATACGGAGTAATAAATCATTCGTTATTATTAATAATAGACTGGACAGATGGAGCTAAGAATTAAAATCATGACCTAACTTATGAAAAGATATCACATGTTTCTGTCCAACTCAACAAGTTTATCTACTATATACACTGTTGCCACGTAAGAAAATCAGTATAAAAGATTTGCCACCATGTATATTTTACTAGGCTCAAAATCTATATCTATATCTATATATCATATCATATCCTAAGCAACATTCAACAATCAAACCATTAATTATAGACTAAAATGAACACGTATGCCCTACTAAATACACTTTGTATGTATCTTTCAATCTTTACAATAATATACGATTGACAAGGATGTTTGTGGATATGAATAAACAAAATTCCAAGTGAGGTATATGTCATGGGTTAATTATAATGTAGCTTAGGGCCTTATTGGGCTTTCACTATAGCAAAAACTTGTTTGCATATATATAATACAACAATTATTATAATTGGATCAATCAAAACTTTCACTTAGGTATTTATTTTGCATGATCTATATATGTTAACAAAATTAACATGAAAAACATATAAGAAATCTGTTTGCATCTTCTAAATAATCTCCAGAGATGTCTTCGATCATAAGAAAGATAGGTAATCGCTTAGGACTCAAAAATTTAAAAGGGCCAAAAATTTAGAAGGAAAAATTTTAATATATATAAATATTTTTCTCAATATATATAACTAAATCAAATACGAAGTAAAAAATTGTCAATTAAAGTTAATGTTGGGGGAGAATGTGGGTTAACATGAGATTATACTGAATGACAATACTAATCTTAACCCATGACAATACGTGTTTTGATGATGACATATGCACATGGCTAAAGATGATGGTAGACATCTTGACATAAATCAGCAAGTTCACTAATCCACACTTGATCTAGCAAAAGACCAAAAACCAAAGAAAGCCTAAAATAAAAAATAGGGAAAAAGCCTGAACCACGGTCGAACGCAGGTCAAACCGTGGAGACCTGCACCCAGATTTGTGAAATCAGGGGATGCACGGTCGACTCCACGGTTGACCGTGGGTCGACCGCGTAAACCCACTGTCCGATTTTTGATCGAAAAATGTTTGACCACTTTCAGGCATCTATAATTTATGAAACCTGTTCAAACATGCTTAGGATAGTTGCCTTCTTCATTCCCAAAGGAGTTTTGGTCACTAGAACACTAATCTTGGTTAATCACGAATAATGACACCTTAATGACGATTAAGCCTAGATTAAGGATAACACATAAGTGTTACCGGAAAACATGTACATCTAAAATGTATTTAGACATTCTTAGAATGGTCACCAAGTCCCACCAAGAATTACTCTTTCCTTGTACATGTGTTGGATATTAATGTATACTTATACATTAATCTTGCAATTGCCACTTTGCAAGTAAAATTTACTAGTCTTAGTTAAATGCTATATTGTGCTTAAATCTAAGATTACTTTAATGATCTTTTGCTAGTCCTTATATGAATATTACTTGACTACTTGTTAATAGTACATGTATACTATTTGACTAAGTGCTAAAATGCTAAATAATAAGTAGTAAGTTAATATGCATATATATCAAACTTGTCTTGCTACGTGGAACTAGATGGAACTAGTATTTGGACTACTTCATTATATGCATATGCTACTTGGACAAATTGTAAAATGTCATAATCTAGTAAACTTAAAAGACAATGAAATATTAACACACATAGGTTTGCTTAAGTCTAAAATTAAGTTTATGAATGAGTTTAAACTTGATTAACTTGATGCGTACAACATGCTTAATTGTTACTACATGGTTAATTTGTCAAGACATCATTAATACACTTAATTAATTACAAAGAAGTTCAAATTTGAATACTAGCTTGCTTTGTGACTAAAGTGGGTTTGTGTCATCAATGACATGTTGACCAACCAATAGAGATTTAACAAATGTGTTAATGACAAATAAATGATTATGACAAAATTGAGATTGCCTTAAATGAACTAAAGTGTCCAAGAAGTGATGTCCAAAACCGATTCAAACGGCAATTCAACGGATACATATTTTGGATTGGAGCACGTGTGGTCGACCCGCGGTCAAAAGTGAGCTGAGCCGCACACAGGGCTGGCCTTTTTATCTCTCCATATAAATAGCAAGACTTGGAGAACTTTGAAGACTTGGACCTCTTGCATGCAACAACTCAAATTCATCAGAGAATCACAAGAACTTAATACTTCTACATATGTTTGTGATTTAACAAGAGAAGTTTTATAATCTCATAGATTATAAAAGGAGTCATTGTAAACTTACTTTCAAATTATTATCTTTGTGAGTTTAAATAGTGATGTAATAATTCTTAGAATTGTCTTAAGATTATCATCACTAGAAAAGAGAAAGTTCTTGTACTTTGTAATTAGGGGCATATGCTAACTTAGCTATCATCTTCCTTAAAGGGAACTAGGGAGTTGATTAATCTCATTGGAGGTTAATACTTGTTCAAGTTGAAGACAAGTTGATCTAAGTTGGAGGTAATCCTTCAAAGGGATAGAAAGATTAGATTTGTTGTCTAAGGAGAAGTACAAGACTTGTAAATCGGATTCTCCACCGGATTTGGAGAAAGGTGCTTAGTGAAGCAACAAATCCTGATTAGTGAATCGGGAAGTGGATTAAGGTGGATTAGTTAACATCCACCCGAACCACTATAAATTCTTGTGTTTTGTTCTTTACTTTACTTTCCGCATCATTACAAATAAAAACACACCACACATGAGTTTGAGTTAACTAACGTGATCAAGTATCGTTCATATTGTATTGATCATCGAAAACGTTTTAAAAATCGTATTAAGTAACTATTCACCCCCTTCTAGTTACTTACAGTTAAAATACCTTGTTTTTAATAGTTAAATGCAATGTAAGTAAATAAATAGATAAATTTGAGTATTATATTTTTATACTTAGTAAAAAATTAAGACGTATATGTGGGTTATTTTTATTGAGACGGCCCTGATAATCTCCAAGCATAATAATCCGTAATAGATAATAACACGTACCGAACAAATCTGTAATCTAATTTCTCTACTAGCTAGACTAATTTATAATGTTGTTCGATCAAAGAAAAGATAAATTTTGTTATCGACCACCTATAATCAGGGGCGAGTGTAGGTTATGACCCGTTGGATCACGGGACACCACTAGTTTGAAACTTTTTGGTAGAAATTATCATTTAAATTATACAGGACACCACTAAATTTACATGTACGACACATATATTTTTCGAATTTAGAGTTCCTCTTTTAAGATGTATATGACCAGTGACAAAATATAGAGTACTCCGGATGGGGTACCCGCCCCACCTGGATTTAACAGGGGAAAAAAATTTACAGTAAAAAATTGAAAATTTTACTAAAAAATAAAGTTTTGTTTTAGTGTTTACCCCTGCTGAGAATGAATTTGTTTTCAAATTTTTACACCCGCCCGTCTGTACTCGGGTTCAAGTTCCGCCACTGTATATGACACGACTAAATTTAACTATTCGGATTCTATATATTTTCCGAATTTGTAGTTTTTTGAAAGTAAACAACCACTAAAATAATATTCAAATATAATTAGTATTGGAAAAAAAATTTAAGACCCTATTGAGTTCTGATCCTAGAATCGCAGTGCGTATAATGATACAAAAAATGAGGTTACTTGTGCGTAAGCTAATGTCATCGTAAGTTAATATGCTAAACATTTCTCGATTCTAGATAATTTGAGCCAGGTTAATAAACTTATCTATTTTTGTTCTCATTGTTCAATCTAATATGACGATATATCATCACTATTAAAACTTTGAATGCTTAATATATACAGTTTATTGCTATAAGAACATATAAATATGTTTCTCCTGTGTTAACTTAGGGTCTGTTCCAGAGTTATTTTATAAGAGAAATGAAATGAGATGAAAGGAAATGAAGGTGAGGGAACTTGAATCCTTCCAATTTGAAAGGAAGTGTTTGATGGAAAATTACATTGAAATCAACCATTCATTTCCTTCCCTTTCCTCCCTATCAAAACTCAGGAACACCTTTTCATTTTAAAACTATCTTCCTTCCCTTTCATTTCTTTCTAGATTAACACTCAGGAACAGAGCCTTAGGGTACCTTTTTATTGTTCTCAGGAACAATGACTACATACAAATTACTATTACTATATTATTTAATAGACAAAATTGGGAAATAATAACTAGGAGCATTTTCGTCCTTTCATCTTTTTTTTAAATTCTAATTAAATTTCACTACACCAAAAAAAACATCCACACTTTTTTCAAATATTAAAATCAACCTCTCAAACAGGGGGGGTAAAATGTCAAATAACTATTTTCATAAAAATTCTTAAATAAACTCCACCCAAATATTCAGCGGGTCATATCTTCTCGCTCGCAACGAGTTAAATTTTTTCGACACCATCGTTAAACTCGAAATAATTTTAGGAACACAATGTCACTAACTATACGCAAAACTGACGCTATTTAAAAAACGCTAAATATTTGGGGTACTTTTCATACACGTTGATTTTGCGTTAAATTTTTAAAAGTCGATATTTACATAGCTAAGCGCGGAGATGAACATATATTGTTAATTTAAAATAACATTTAAATTTTTCACGGGTTATACCTTTTAGTTCGACTCGAGTTGCGCTTCAACGACATCATTCTTCAGTCACGAAATAATTTTACAAACTAAACGCAATAAAATACATTGAAAGCCGAACTCCCGGCGCGAATCGAGGGTTCGACAACTAGTTTAAACTATAAAGGAAAATTCATTAGATATTGTTACAAAATCTTTCTCATAAGTCTCCCATTTTATGAACATATGAACGAATGTACGTGATGAGCAGTACACATGCACGTTTCATTACTGCAGATGTATAGTCCAGTCCATACTCTATGCGCGACAAAAATATATTTATAGTCTTGATCATCAATTTCATATAAAAAACAATGACCTAATTTTAGAAGGTACCCACCAATGATTGTTGAGAAAAATGGTCATAGTAATTGGCCTATACTTTGATACTGATGTTTATTGAAAGAGACAGAAATTGGTGGCATCTGACTAGCTAGTTATAATATTAGGCCATTAAAGTTGTAAATTAAGTTAAAGTTTACCAGTGGCTAATGGAAGACATTACAACGACTTCACATGTTCAATTCCACACAAAATTTACACCACTTGATTTTATACTTTGTTTAAACAAAGTGTTTTATTATTATATATACTACGGAGTACTTTTTTCCCCTAGCAAATTAGCTAAAGAAGGAAACGTTAACAAATGGAATAGCAAGATAGAGCTGAGTTTAGCTTTATAAGTGGCCATAGATTATGCAATGGTGCGCTTTTGTAATGTCATAATCGGACTTATGAAAGATCCTGTAGATGGATAAGTGCTATTCATTGTCACTTTTTGGTTAATATTTTTGGAAAAGTGAACCTGGCTTGGCCTAAAACCAACGTGTCCGATCTAGTCTTACGTGCGCACAAACTATGACATTCTGGTTTGATCTTGGTCTTTAAATATTATTATTATTATTTTTTTTACGGCGAAAATATTAATATATATATATATATATATATATATATATATATATATATATATATATATATATATATATATATATATATATATATATATAAAGATCGTAAAGATCCGGTGGTACATACAAACGACAATGATTGAAATTGTAAGGGGCTCGCTCTGATCATCCTACAAACATTGGACGAAAAACATTGATTGAAAGAGAGCGAGCACATTGAAAAAGTAATGACTCTACCTACGTATAACCACCAAATCTAAATCTAAACACTACATAACACCGGGCACGTATCTAACGCCATAATCTCCACTACTTAAAAGCCGCACACTAAAATGAACGCCGGGCACTCCAGCAGCACCTAACCCGAGGCCTGCAAATCAAAGTAATCTCTCGTACCCGAAGAACCACATAACACTCCTAATCAGATAACCACATGCTCGTCAAGTAAGACCACAACCCCGTTCTAGCGGATAAAAGGATCCCGAGAGAACTACTTCAAAACACATCAATTTACCATGGTCAACAAAGTCAACACACGCCGGCAACGACATCGAGCCCACACGAATAAACTCGACTACGGGAGAGGCATGAACACTGCAGCGGAACAGCAACCGAACAGTACAAAAAACGACGTCAAACCAATAGAGACCCGGCTATCATCACCGAATTTTCAGAGAACATTAACAAACCCGTCGATTCCGGCAATCATAGGTCTCCGGTAACCTCCAACGACCGCCTACAGCATGAAAAGTAACAAGAGTTACCTTCTTTCCACCGGTAGTCACTAGAAGCCGCCAGACAACCGTCAAGCAACATACACATCCGCCTACCACCGTAAACCGCCGCTAGTAGCCCCGAGGAACAGATGTGATTATGACAGCACCAGGGCCACCAAGATCCACACACCCACCTCAGCAACCGCTGAAGGCGTCTGAACAGTAGTAAGGCAGCTAATATGTCACCGGAGATCACCGGAATCAACTGAATTTTAACACAATAACACACCAATCGCCGCCCTGCTAGCCAAAATCAACCAAATACCTTAAATCTGAGCCGAAAACTTACCAAAAGAGAGGGTAGAATCCCCCCGGGATTCGTCGCCTACCATCACCACTAGAAGCACACGACACCGACAAAAGGAAAGGAAAACAGCAACCAGCAAGCCGCCCCCCAAAACACACAAATGAAACCCTAACCCGTCAATCTGCAACCCTAATCCCAAACGAAACCCAGATCCCGAGAGTAAATCACAGAATCGTCGCCTGGACTTCGGAGGAAGAACAGAGAAACCGACCGGTCAAACCCGTAGCCGGAAGCGAAGGAACGGCCGCGAACAATCTTATTCACACAAAAAAGCGATAAAGCCGAACCACCGGTGAGATTCCGGTGGTCGGTGAGGAAAAACACACTATGAAAACAAACCTGTAACCGAGAAGAAATAGCAAGATCGGAAGTGGCGGCTATGAGAACCAGGCTTATAAAACAAGGAAGAAGAAGTTGAACAAAAGAAAAGGAGAAAGATTGTATTTTAAGGTGAGGAAGTGAACGGAATTAAGATGTCGGAGAAGATAGATACTTTAAGATCTAGATCTATAAATTGTACAGAGAGGAACAAACAGATAAAATTATAAGAGATGATTTGCGAATACAATAATAACTCGATTAATGAAGTTTTTTAGTGGGAAAATGAAAATGAAAATGAATGAGAAAAGGGAAGTGTCTTTAAATATTATTGTATAATGCTTAAAGTATAGTGGAAATATGAAACTTTGTTTCTTAGGCCATTTCTAACCATGACATATTTTCTCATGAGGACTAATTGTTACATTAGTGTCATATTAACTTTTTACTAACCAGAACTAATTCAGGACTAAACACACTCAATCATAACATACTTCCTCACAAAAATTGAAACACACTGTATTAATTAATTATTGTGTGATACAAATATTGGAACCAAATTTACAACTCATCTTAACAAACCTTATGTGCTGAAATGTATCTAAATAAAACATAATGCAGGGCGAAAGAGGAAAAAGCAAACGAGGACTAGAAGAGGGCTAGACACTCCCAACCAAGCCCTCATAGTCCTGGATGAGGGCGGTGAGGGCAGAAGTAGTGTTGGTTGTGGTCTTTTAGAGCTAGCAAATTAACTAGTGATTTTGGACCCCATTATACACATACTAATAGCAAGTGGGATTTTTGGCTTTCCATTAGTCCACCTGTCCTCCTCCTCTCACAAACTGCTACTGCTCACCTTTTACCATATGTTGTCGACCGACCAAAAGAACCCAGAAGGGAGTGGTAAACGGTCTGAGCCGAAATTATTATTTAAAAAAAACAACATGAGGGTTTGCTTCATCATCTGTACAGATAGTACAGACAGGTATTTTTGTGCTATACTTCCCATACTGTAACGACCCGGAAATTTCCGACCAAATTTAAACCTTAATCTTTATATGTATTCGACACGATAAGCAAAAACCCTAAAGTTGAGTCTAGAAAGTTTGAAATTGTTATTCGGATGATTAGTTACCCTTTGACCAAGCCTGATGATTCACGAACAAATATGAGTAATTGAATATATAAGCTATATATAGATATAAACATAAAAATAAATATATATAATATATAAATAAGAAATTTGATATGTATAAGTTGTTATAATATTATTAGTAATATTATTAATTTATTTATTATTTATTAACACTTTTATAATAATTATTATCATTATTAATTTATTATTTATACTATGTTATACTTAAATTTGTGATTAATAAATAATAATACCATAGTTATTTATATTATTATTATTAGTTATTATTATACATTAATATCATTATAATTATTATCACCAGTATTGTTATTTGTCTTAAGAAACAAATTATCATTATTATCAACATGTTACTAATAAAGATTGTTATTAGTATTTCTATTTATAAACTTCAAAGTATTATTATTATTATTATTATTATCATTTGATTTATTAGTATCATTATTATTAATTATTATTATTATAATTATTAGTAGTATTAGTGAAAATTATTATTATTATTATTATTATCATTATTATTATTATTATTATTTGTATTGGTATTATTATTAATATTATTAAAAAGATAATTAGTAATCTATAATACATATATAAAAAAAAAATACGGATTAATAGAATCAGATCAGTTTCTATCACAATCGAGCTGTTTATATTTTTGTTTCTATCTTCAATACATCTAAATCAGTATTGCAAATCAGAGAAAAAGGCGTACGAATTTATTTGGATTTTTATACCATTTTTCTACTAAATATCTGTTTCTAAATTACACTTTGTCGACTGAAATTCCATAAAAAGCTTGACAAACTCATGTGTTAATACTTCATTCAACCTTCTATATCACCATTCTCACCAAGACTACAATCGTGAGCCACCTGCAAATTTACACCACCACCACCATTCTACTACCACACACCTGCTGTCTTCTTGTGGTTCCATCGAAGACCACCAAATTCATGAAACCAAACACCCCTTTGGTCTAATTCCTTTCTGTGGAACAAACCTATTAAAACATTCATCCAAATCCGGCATCGGTTCATGATAATGAAACCCAAGATTCAGACACTAACACTGAACCATCATAACAACCATCACTTAAATCATCATCTTTCCACCACCACCTCCAAGACAACCAACACAATTCAGCTACTGCGGTACGTATCTGTTTCCATACATACCCGACACTACAACTTCAAAGTTATCGATACACTAATCATCAAAACAAACATCCAATAATCTTTATACTATTTGCTATTGCTTGGTTTCTGTTTTGTTGTTGAATTGAATCCGAGATCACACCTTATCATACAACCGTGCACACTCCTTGATTCGCTGATTACATAAAACCACCGCCTTTCTTCCTTCATTCTCTCGTTTTCTCTTCCTCTTAAATGGTTCGCAAATCACCACCCAACCGCCACCATAACCGGTTAATACTGCTGCCTGGTGTTTCTTTTTCTGTTTTAAACAATAAACGTGATTTTATGATGATGTTGAAGAACGATACGAGGTGGAAGAATGATGATGATGACTCGTTGATGAGGTTTACGGTTTAAAAAGAATGAAACGAATGATGATAATAAGTGTAGGAAATCCAGCTGTATTCTCCTTTTACTTTAATAGCCGACACTTTTATAAAGATCAAAAACCCTATTATAGATTGGGTCGAGTTTATTGATTGGGCCGAGAGGAAGTATGGGAACTGGATTGTCAGGTTAAAAATGGTTGGGGTATAACTATAAACAGAAAGACAGACTTGGTGTATTGGTTTAGAGTGTTGGGTGTGTTATTGAGAGGTCCTGGGATCGAACCATGGCGGCTACACAATATTTATTTCTTTTTATGTGTTGGGCCGAGAGGATTGTATTCAGTTGGGTCGTGATTATTTAAGTTGGGCCGAGGATTAATAAAACGATGGCCTGTTGGGCCAGATAAACTTTGGGCCCTTTCTTTAGTCTAGGTTGAGCTGAATAACGGTTAAAATAATTCGGGTATCGACTAAATCAGGAATGAAACAGATAGACAGACGGTTTAGGGGTGTTGGTGTGGAATGGGAGGTCACGGGTTCGAACCCTGCATGTGGTTTAATTTTTTTTTTGGAACTAATTTCATAAGAGGTAGTTTCTATTATTATTATTATTATTATTATTATTATTATTATTATTATTATTATTATCTTTATTATCTTTATTATTATTATCATATATTTTCATAAAAATTATCATAACTATTTGTATCTTAATTAGTAATATTAAGTAGTAAAACTATTAACATTTTTATTATAATTAATATTACTCTAGTATTACTATAACTAATATTTAGTAAACAAAAGATTTCATAAATAAAAATAGGTATAATAACCATAACTTAAATATATAAACACTTTTCTTAGAATATACAAAATAAAATATATAATACATAATAAAGTATATAATTTATCAATATAAAAATTTTTCACCAGTAATAATATAATTATTGGTTCAATTACAATTATATGTATTAATAAAAATACAAATGATATAGGTTCGTGAATCGAAGGCCAACCTTATACGTGTTCAATGATGTTATATGTATTTTTACTACAAAATACATTAGGTGAGTATATAGTCCCACTTTTAAACTCTAAATATTTCGGGATGAGAATACATGTATTTTATGTTTTACGTTATGGACACAAGTAACTGAAAAATATATTCTACGTTGAGTTGTACCACTGGCATACTTCCCTGTAGCTTGGTAACTAATATTTACAGCGGTATTGTAAACGCGAATCCTGTTGATAGATCTATCGGGCCTGACAACCCCAACCGGACTGGACGACCAGTATTCAACGGTTGCACAGTACTTCGTTTCGTGACTACACTTGGTACAGTGTAGTAAGATTTCATATTAAAGGGAATATGCGACGTGATTAATTGTTAAGTATGGTTACCAAGTGCTCAACCACTTAGAATATTTTTATTAAAATGTTTACACATGAAATCTTGTGGTCCATAGTTATAACGCTGCTAGCATCAAACCTATATATCTCACCAACTTTATGTTGACATTTTAAAGTATGTTATTCTCAGGTACGAATTAAGTCTTCCGCTGTACATTAGCTCATATTAAAGATATTATTTGGAGTCGATCATCGTAATGGGATCAAATGTCGAAGATTTCGTCCAGACGGATAAGGACGGGTTTTTACATTTGGTATCAGAGCGTTGGTCTTAGCGAACCAGGTCTTGCATTAGTGTGTCTAACTGTTAGTTGTTTAGATGCATTAGTGAGTCCGGACTTTGACCGTGTTTGCATGTCAAAAGTTTTGCTTATCATTTCTAGTCGGAAATCATCTGCTTATCATCCTTAGGGAATTGCCTGATTATCATTCTTTAGTCTAGACACGCTCTACTGCATTTAGTGCATTGATAGTGTATAGACGAAATTCATATCTTAGCGTATCTGATAATTTCTATCTTGGCGTATCTGTAGATTTGCCTGACATATGCCGTAACATCCTTTGTAGCCTACGAAATCTTTAGTATTACATATAGATATTCTATATAGTTAGAATATCATACGATATCCGAAAATCATTTCACATTGAAGATCCTTTCCATCCATCCAATTACCCCTTGGCGATGAACCTGAAGCACTTACCGGCGAACCTATTCGAAACATCAATTTCTCGCTCATTCCTAGAGTATTTCGTCACGATTACATAATATCCCATATCACAAATCTTGTTCATCCGCTCGCTTTGACCGCCAATCATCCCGGTGTACTAGCAGAAGTTAACAAACTACACGCTCGTGTGACGGCTTTGGGGAACCTGGTGCGAAGGTTACAAACACCAGCGGCAGCACCTGCAGCATAACCAGTACCTCCAGTAACATCAACATCGCAATCTTCAGTACCAGCACTATCAACAGCATCACCATCATCAACGTTAATGGTATCCTTATCACCCTCAAACCACAACCACGTCGTAAATCTCAACGTCACAAATTACACCTCGAGTATAATCACCGTTCTACGTATCGCTCTATCCACTTTATATTCGTTCTACATATCGTTTTACATCGATTACCTTCGCTTCACGTAACGTTCTATCTCATATATCTTCGTACGACATGGTGATTATGAAATCTCTAATGTTTTAGAGATCATGTAAACCGGTATTAACGATAAATCAAATGAGTTTAATATCTTATTGACTCATTAAATCTATGATTACATCCGAAGAAAATATATATGCAAGTATATTTTCATAAAGATCGTAATTAAAAATTCTTTCGTACAAACTGTTAATGATAAAATATTTTAACGGGTGGGTGGTACCCGAGGAATATTTAGAATTCACATTAACAAGTTACACTGTACATTCTTCCCAATCTGATTCAACGATCATTTACTATCCTACTTACAATCACCGATATACGTATCCGTTCATCACAGAATAACCATTTCCATTCAAATTTCATATTTGGATTTTTACCTATCCGAATCCAACAAGTGGCATAAAGAAGAAACATTGGACAAATTAAAAATTGTTAGAAACACACGAATTAACTAATTAAAAATCTGTTAAGGATTCCACGCTAACTGTTCCGGCTAACTGTTCCCAGCTAACTGATTAACATTTAATTTATCGCAATTTACATTCTCGCAATTTTATTTATCGTCATTTAAATTCTGTTATTTACTTTTACGCACTTTAAACGGGACACGTATGCAAGGTTTTGACTTATCATATCGACCCATCTATATATATATTTCGGAACAACCATAGACACTCTATATGTGAAGGTGGGAGTTGGCTATACAGGGTCGGAGTTGATTCCAAAATATATATATACTTTGAGTTGTGATCGACACCGAGACCGGTACACGGGTCACGATACGTATTAATTATGTATATTAAATTATATATGAATATATTGAACTGTTGAACTATTGGACTATTGGACAATCGCACTATTAGACTGCCAACTTTGGGACAATTAAAATGAATTAAAATGTTGATTATAACATATGAAACTAAACAATTCTTCATGTTTGCCACTTGATTTTATCTTAAAACCTCATTTGTATCTCGACGATTCTAATCTGCGTTCGAACCCTTCATGATACCTGAAAATACCTCAATCAATAAGTTGAACCAGCCGCACTTTGTCTACGAAAGAAAGATTTATGCATGCAGTTATGCACCTGAAAAACTTTCGAAACCGAAGTTATAGTTAAATCACATCTGCGTCAAATTCCTTAACATCCATTAGCAAAAACAATCATATGATTCCTTTTCAAGAAGCTAATTCTGTCACAGCTCCACTTCGAGACTACTCCTAATATAACCTCGATATTTATACCTTGTCCTTTTGCCGTCATTACCAGAAAACCTTTTATATTACACAACATCATCAGCAGATGTACCAGCAACTCGCTATCTCTTTAACGAAATCCGTAATCAGTATTTTGAAAATCTCGTAGGAATTCTCCCAGTTATACCGAAACGTCTATCCCTAAGAATTACATATTTCGAATGTGAAGTTTCTTAAAAAAACCCTGAACCATGAAGTAGTTCTTGAAATGCTAATGAAGCAGCAAAGACTGTAAATGACTTTAACAGTCAAAAGTTTGATGATAAAGTATAATGTGTTGGTAAAGCTCAGAAATAGAAGGGGTTGGAATTGGAAAATGGATTGAGTAAAGTATGAAAGAGGATGTGGATAAGTCACAAGAACTGAACCTGTTTTCAAAGAATCCAAACAGTTCAGTGCCTGCTGAAACCGTTAATAAGAACCCTAATCCTTATTCTAAACCTTTCCAGATGATATTCATCATCATCATCTTATCTTAGATATTATAAGATATCTTCATATCTTCTGTTATACATATTCTTCATATTTCTGGAGATATTTTCACAACTATTCCTATCTGCGATCATTTATCTCATTGTAATATCTGTGTTACAATATAAAAGAAGCTGTGTTAGTTTCTAAATTCTGAAACCATCGAGTTTAAAATAGGAATGTTTTGAAGTAGTGTTGGGAACTGATACATGAATTAGTATAATATAATGAAACTTGATCAACTTCATTATATTACAGTAAGTCATGTTAAGTTTCTAATGGAAGGTGATGATTTACAGTACCATCATCATGTGCCATGTTACACGGCTCTTACATTCTATCCAACCTCCAAACATATCAAGAACATATTATCTTGATAATTCTATCTTTACCAGGATAATATGGTAAGTTAACAAATCAAAATCGTGCCGTTACCATTTTTTTTTTTCTTTCTAAGAACAATAGCTATGTTCATTCCAAATTTCATACCTACGAATTCCGGACTATTGCTCGCTTGACTTGAGGACGGGAAGATATAAAACTCACTACCCAGAAATTTCAAACCGTGTATAACGATACAGATAGCAATACAGAGACACGGGAGAACTAGAAACACTATAGAAACAAGAGTATAGTAGAAGTAAATAGATTCTTCTGGTGGCAGATGAAAGAGAAGAATGAAAGATATGAAAGTTAGAAGTATAATAAGAATCAGGTGTGGAGAATAAGGAAACGGGGAGGTAGATTTATAGTGAAATATCCGACAGAAAAATTGAAACAGATTTGCCACACTAAATCAAAGAAGATCCTGATCGCCGAAGAACCAAATCTCATTACGTAAGATTTTCTTTGAATCCCTTAAATTTCGGAAATCAAGAGAAACTACGTCATCGGTTAAAAACGATTCCATATTTACTCATTTCACTCTTTTGCGATAGCTTCGCTTATACTTTTCGCGTTATCAAATTATTTTATCTACATTACCCAATGATGATAAAACTCTATTATCACCTCATATACGTCATGAAAACATTCCTATTGTTATCTATGACAACCTCTATCAAATTTCGGGGACGAAATTTCTTTAACGGGTGGGTACTGTAACGACCCGGAAATTTCCGACCAAATTTAAACCTTAATCTTTATATGTATTTGACACGATAAGCAAAAACCCTAAAGTTGAGTCTAGAAAGTTTGAAATTGTTATTCGGATGATTAGTTACCCTTTGACCAAGCCTGATGATTCACGAACAAATATGAGTAATTGAATATATAAGCTATATATAGATATAAACATAAAAATAAATATATATAATATATAAATAAGAAATTTGATATGTATAAGTTGTTATAATATTATTAGTAATATTATTAATTTATTTATTATTTATTAACACTTTTATAATAATTATTATCATTATTAATTTATTATTTATACTATGTTATACTTAAATTTGTGATTAATAAATAATAATACCATAGTTATTTATATTATTATTATTAGTTATTATTATACATTAATATCATTATAATTATTATCACCAGTATTGTTATTTGTCTTAAGAAACAAATTATCATTATTATCAACATGTTACTAATAAAGATTGTTATTAGTATTTCTATTTATAAACTTCAAAGTATTATTATTATTATTATTATTATCATTTGATTTATTAGTATCATTATTATTAATTATTATTATTATAATTATTAGTAGTATTAGTGAAAATTATTATTATTATTATTATTATCATTATTATTATTATTATTATTTGTATTGGTATTATTATTAATATTATTAAAAAGATAATTAGTAATCTATAATACATATATAAAAAAAAATACGGATTAATAGAATCAGATCAGTTTCTATCACAATCGAGCTGTTTATATTTTTGTTTCTATCTTCAATACATCTAAATCAGTATTGCAAATCAGAGAAAAAGGCGTACGAATTTATTTGGATTTTTATACCATTTTTCTACTAAATATCTGTTTCTAAATTACACTTTGTCGACTGAAATTCCATAAAAAGCTTGACAAACTCATGTGTTAATACTTCATTCAACCTTCTATATCACCATTCTCACCAAGACTACAATCGTGAGCCACCTGCAAATTTACACCACCACCACCATTCTACTACCACACACCTGCTGTCTTCTTGTGGTTCCATCGAAGACCACCAAATTCATGAAACCAAACACCCCTTTGGTCTAATTCCTTTCTGTGGAACAAACCTATTAAAACATTCATCCAAATCCGGCATCGGTTCATGATAATGAAACCCAAGATTCAGACACTAACACTGAACCATCATAACAACCATCACTTAAATCATCATCTTTCCACCACCACCTCCAAGACAACCAACACAATTCAGCTACTGCGGTACGTATCTGTTTCCATACATACCCGACACTACAACTTCAAAGTTATCGATACACTAATCATCAAAACAAACATCCAATAATCTTTATACTATTTGCTATTGCTTGGTTTCTGTTTTGTTGTTGAATTGAATCCGAGATCACACCTTATCATACAACCGTGCACACTCCTTGATTCGCTGATTACATAAAACCACCGCCTTTCTTCCTTCATTCTCTCGTTTTCTCTTCCTCTTAAATGGTTCGCAAATCACCACCCAACCGCCACCATAACCGGTTAATACTGCTGCCTGGTGTTTCTTTTTCTGTTTTAAACAATAAACGTGATTTTATGATGATGTTGAAGAACGATACGAGGTGGAAGAATGATGATGATGACTCGTTGATGAGGTTTACGGTTTAAAAAGAATGAAACGAATGATGATAATAAGTGTAGGAAATCCAGCTGTATTCTCCTTTTACTTTAATAGCCGACACTTTTATAAAGATCAAAAACCCTATTATAGATTGGGTCGAGTTTATTGATTGGGCCGAGAGGAAGTATGGGAACTGGATTGTCAGGTTAAAAATGGTTGGGGTATAACTATAAACAGAAAGACAGACTTGGTGTATTGGTTTAGAGTGTTGGGTGTGTTATTGAGAGGTCCTGGGATCGAACCATGGCGGCTACACAATATTTATTTCTTTTTATGTGTTGGGCCGAGAGGATTGTATTCAGTTGGGTCGTGATTATTTAAGTTGGGCCGAGGATTAATAAAACGATGGCCTGTTGGGCCAGATAAACTTTGGGCCCTTTCTTTAGTCTAGGTTGAGCTGAATAACGGTTAAAATAATTCGGGTATCGACTAAATCAGGAATGAAACAGATAGACAGACGGTTTAGGGGTGTTGGTGTGGAATGGGAGGTCACGGGTTCGAACCCTGCATGTGGTTTAATTTTTTTTTGGAACTAATTTCATAAGAGGTAGTTTCTATTATTATTATTATTATTATTATTATTGTTATTATTATTATTATCTTTATTATCTTTATTATTATTATCATATATTTTCATAAAAATTATCATAACTATTTGTATCTTAATTAGTAATATTAAGTAGTAAAACTATTAACATTTTTATTATAATTAATATTACTCTAGTATTACTATAACTAATATTTAGTAAACAAAAGATTTCATAAATAAAAATAGGTATAATAACCATAACTTAAATATATAAACACTTTTCTTAGAATATACAAAATAAAATATATAATACATAATAAAGTATATAATTTATCAATATAAAAATTTTTCACCAGTAATAATATAATTATTGGTTCAATTACAATTATATGTATTAATAAAAATACAAATGATATAGGTTCGTGAATCGAAGGCCAACCTTATAAGTGTTCAATGATGTTATATGTATTTTTACTACAAAATACATTAGGTGAGTATATAGTCCCACTTTTAAACTCTAAATATTTCGGGATGAGAATACATGTATTTTATGTTTTACGTTATGGACACAAGTAACTGAAAAATATATTCTACGTTGAGTTGTACCACTGGCATACTTCCCTGTAGCTTGGTAACTAATATTTACAGCGGTATTGTAAACGCGAATCCTGTTGATAGATCTATCAGGCCTGACAACCCCAACCGGACTGGACGACCAGTATTCAACGGTTGCACAGTACTTCGTTTCGTGACTACACTTGGTACAGTGTAGTAAGATTTCATATTAAAGGGAATATGCGACGTGATTAATTGTTAAGTATGGTTACCAAGTGCTCAACCACTTAGAATATTTTTATTAAAATGTTTACACATGAAATCTTGTGGTCCATAGTTATAACGCTGCTAGCATCAAACCTATATATCTCACCAACTTTATGTTGACATTTTAAAGTATGTTATTCTCAGGTACGAATTAAGTCTTCCGCTGTACATTAGCTCATATTAAAGATATTATTTGGAGTCGATCATCGTAATGGGATCAAATGTCGAAGATTTCGTCCAGACGGATAAGGACGGGTTTTTACACATACCTTGGACACCCTGGCCTTCATGAACAACATGCTTCTTTGTTTGCAACTCTAATATATTCTCCAATTCCAATTCTAATTCCAGTTTTCGTATTGCAAGGTAAGCTCCATTTTCTCTCGATTCCACCTTTCGGTTTACCAGCACAGGTATTTGGTATTCTATTTCTTGATTAATGCTTCCTATTGAATTTCTTAATTAGTATTATTGATTATTATTGATTGCTGCATGTTGATAATAGGTTCGATTTGTATGTATCGAATGCACATGATTTAAACCTCTTCAACTTACTATGTTTATTTTAATTTTTTAGAAGCTTTTGAATTATGATGTGTGAAATAGTTTGAATAATAATCAACATATATTTCTTATTTAAAACCTCTTCAGGTTAGCTTGTTTGTGTTTTTTAAAATTCCATTGCAAAATTCCTGAACAGTGTGTTTATATTTCTTTTTAAAACGTATTTAACTTGCATTGAAAACATCTCTGTATATATGTATGTTTTGACAGAACATGTATTTGTTATTTAGAACCTCTTTAGGTCAGTATGTTTGTGTTTTTTTAACTTCCATTGCAAAAATCTTGAACAGCATGTTTATGTTTTTTTTAAACGTATTTAACTACAATTGAAAATATCTCTGTATCTGTGTATGTTTTGACCTCTTATATTTATATGTATCATAAACTACTTTGCACCATATGTGCAAATTAGTTTGAATAGTTAACATAAATTTGTTATTTAGAACTTCTTGAACTTTTGTTTACAAACAACATATGAAAAAGCAAAATAGCACCATTATCTTCAAATTAGTTTGAATAGTTAACATAAATTTGTTTCATATAACTTCCTAAACTTTTGTTTACAAACACCATAGGAAATAGCAAAATAATTAAAATGGAGTTTATTCATTTCTATTTTTTTTTTTTTTTTTACCATTTTGATTGTTTTCCCCTGTAATCTTATAAATAAATTGCATTAGGGTTTATTAATTGATATTAACATCTTTAAAAATTATTGCCTTTAATTCAGGCCCGTACAATTGCAGTTCATCCTTCCAGGTAATTTCTTTGCCTTTTCTGTTATTTAATATGTTGTTATCGTGGGCTGTATTGTTCCTTCGATATTATGTGCTACCGTTCGTTGATGGAATGCTTCGTCTCTATAGTGCTGTTATTTTTTTTGTCTTCATAATTGTGTTGCTGATTATAATGGTGAGAGCTGCGAGAAAAAGAAAAAAAAAGGATGACAAAATAGATACACCCAATGATGTGGTCTCTGTACACCAAGCGGCAAAGCGGGCATCTCTACGCAGTTGTAATTTGGAAGCATCGTCATCAACAACTTACAATCATACGTTAGGTATTCTTGCAATTCTTATAAATTTTTTACCTCTTTTTTCCTGTGTCTGTTAGCTGTTTTTAGATCTTATTTGTGAATTTGTAAATTCCTTTTTGACCAGGCATCGTAAATTCCAGGCCTGCACTGCAGTTACTTGCTCCATTACTTCAACATGGAGCTACACCCATATATAGTTTATCTGCAGCTTTCGATTCTTCGGGTGGTGTATTTCCCTCAATGCACTCATTGGCATTTTTTGGGTGTTTCTCTAGTGCTTCTCTAGCAAGTACTTTTATGCATACTTTGGCAATGTTGTCGTATATTTGTTATTCTTGCCCTGTTGTTTCATCCTTGTTTTGTATTTTTAAAGCCACTTACGCCCCTTGGATTTGTTGTCTTGATTGTTTTTTCCTTTTTTCAGCTATCCCTCCTTTGTATCGTGACTGTGGTGATTGCACATACGTTTGTGCCCATTGCGGAGCCCTATTTTGGCATGCCGAACACATCAGATCATATTTTAAGGACAAAAAACTCCACTATCATTGTTGCTGTGAGAACGGCCGTGTGCAGTTAACAAGCTATGAAGAACCTCCTGACGCTTTGAAGGAACTTTTAGAAACACGTGGTTTCATGAATAACGTCCGTGCTTACAATCAGATATTCAGTATGACCTCTTTCAGTGCTCGCATTGATGAGACCATAAATGACGACCGGTCTTCGTATGTTTTCAAAGTTTCGGGCCACATTAACCACTGGATTGGTTCCCTGTGCCCTTAACCGGGAACGCGTCCGAGGTTCCTGTAGCTTTACATCTATGATACAGGCAGCGAGGTTGAAAACCGAATGGCCCATTTTGGTGGCGGAGATTCAGATCGAATATGTGAAGGTATTGTGCGCAAGCTTATTCATTTGCTCGATTCGCATAACGAGCTTGTGAGACTGTTTCGGACGGCCAGAGATAAATGTAATTCTGTCGAGATTCTTACTTTCAAGATTCGATTTTCAGTGTCACCGGATCAAAGCAGCATAGCCTTCCTACTTCTGATGCAATAGGGGCTATGGTCTTTGATGCTGGTCCGCAGGCACTTTCGGATTACGATGTAATAATCCACCCAAGGTCTGTGTAGCCAAGGCGAGTTAACAAACTCCATCCGTCATATATGTCGCTACAATTCCCATTGATGTTCTTTTTTGGTGAACCAGGTTTCCATCCCGATTTAAAGTTGGTTGATGCTCCAGGTTCCACTGGTGGTCAGGTTAGAAAAATGACGATGAATATGTTCTATTGCTACCAGCTTCATGATAGGTTCAATTCTTACAGCCTCATGTTAAGGCTGGGGCGACCTTTTCAGAAGTACATTGTCACAGTCTATTGTAGTATTGAATTAGATCGGATGGATTACATTAGGAAGAAATAGAAAGACATCAGAAAAGATTACCTCTCGGGTTTGTACGACGCCATTAGTAGAGGTGATCGGAACGGTTCAGATGTGGGCAGTAGAACTATCCTCCCAGCTTCTTTCACCAGTGGTCCCTGTTATATGTACAGCCACTACCTTGATGCCCTGGCGATTTGTCATGTTTTTGGGAATCCACAGTTCTTTGTCACTTTTACATGCAACGTTAGGTGACCAGAAATAGCTCGGTATCTGCAGCCTTTTCCTCGGCTTACTGCATCAGACCGAGCTAATATTGTCGCGCATGTTTTCCACTTCAAAGTCAAAGAATTTGTTGCTTTTTTAAAAGACGGGAAACCACTAGGTGACTTTAGAGGAGGTAATACTACAACATAATTTCCCCTTACTTTTGTATTTAGTTGATTCTGCCGTTTATATATTTCTTTAATCGTTTCTAACAACATTTTTTCCAACTTTTTTCAGTTCTATATACCATTGAGTTCCAGAAAAGAGGGTTACCCCATTTTCATACATTAGTGTGGTTGCATTCCTCATCCTCATCACCTATAAGCAAAAGAATAGATGATTACATATCTGCTGAACTTCCTGACCCGAGAACCGACCTCGCTGGTTACGCGGTGATCTCCGCCACTATGATGCATGGATCTTGTAGCATCCTAAACTTACGTGCAACATGCATGGAAGGGCCTACTTGCACAAAAAAATTCCCAAAAAAATACAACGATAAAACCTTCTTTGATGCTGATGGCGATAAAACCTTCTTTGATGCTGATGGCCGTGCACACTACCGAAGGCGTAATACTGGTGTGTATTCAACGCGTTCCGGGGTCCATCTCGATAACAGCTATGTAGTTCCTTACAACAGACTACTTTGTATGACTTTCCAAGCTCATATAAATGTTGAGTGCTGTGGCTCAACAAGCCTGATCAAATACCTGTTCAAATACATTTCAAAGGGTACCGATCGCATTGCTACTCGCATATCCAAACCAGTCGGTAGTAACAGCCCCACGAGGCCACATGTCTCTCAACCAGTACATGAAGTTCAGAATTTTATAGATGCCCGTTTCATTTGCCCGCATGAAGCTTGCTGGCGTATTTTTAACTTCCCAATTCATCATCGTGAACCGGCAGTTCAGATCCTGGCTGTCCATTAGGAGAATATGCAGCTTATGAAGTTCCGTGGAAAGCAACCGCTTCAAGAAATTGTCAAAAACACAGAACAGAAGAAAACTACTCTGATTGAGTGGCTATGTTATAATGCTTCTTCTTCCACTGGCAGGCACCTAACATATTTGGATTTCCTGTCTGAATTTGTTTGGTATCAAGCACAAAAAACCTGGAAACGTAGAGTGAATATTAACAAGTCTTCAATTGGAAGGATGTCATACATACATCCCGCATTCGGAAAAGCTTTTTTCCTAAGAATGCTTTTGTGCCATCAAAAGGGGTGCACAAGCTTTGTAGATATTAGAACCGTAAACCAGGTTGAATACCAGACATACCGTTCTGCTTGCGAGGCCGCTGGGCTCCTTGGTGATGATAAAGAATGGACTATAATGCTAGAAGAAGCATCGGCATCCGCCACAGCTTCTCAGCTACGGTCGATTTTTACCCACATTCTGGTGTATTCTGTGGTCTCGAATCCGCTTTCTCTTTGGGAAAAGCACTGGGAAATGATGTCTGAGGACATACCTCTACGAGCAGCGGCCTCTTTGAAGATGGCAAAGCTACACATAAACAGTGATGTCCTGCATAATTATGTTCTATATGAGGTTGAAATTCTCCTAAACCAGTGTGGAAAGACACTCAACGACTTCGCATTGCCACCTCTACCATATGACCTTCTACTAGATCTTGCAAACTGTTTGATCATGGAGGAGAGAAACTACGACCGTGAATCACTTAGTGAGGAGCTGTATCATCTAGAATCAAGGATGAATGTGAAGAAGAAAAGAATCTACGAGCTGATACGTGATGCTTCCTCAAACAACAGGACAGAACTTGTGTTCGTTTATGGTCATGGTGGCACGGGCAAGACATTCTTATAGAAGGCCATAATCACGGGGCTAAGGGCCAACGGAAAAATTGTTCTTGCTGTAGCATCATCCGGAATCGCATCTTTGTTACTGCCTTTGGGCAGAACTGCTCATTCTCGATTCAAGCTACCAATTGACCTTACCGATGAGCCAATGTGCAATGTAAACAAAAACACCCAGATGGCCAAGCTACTCGAAAGCACAGATCTTATTGTGTGGGACGAGGCACCCATGAATAATAAACGATACTTTGAAGCACTTGATCACAGCCTGCGAGACATTCTCGGCAACAAAAATTCTCCATTCGGAGGTAAGTCTATGATTCTCGGTGGTGACTTTAAACAAACATTACCCGTCAATAAAAAGGCAAGAAATCGACTATAGTACGTTCTTGCATCACATCTTCGTATTTTTGGCAGGAATTCAAGGTGTTTGTACTTAGCTAAAATATGCGATTAATGCAGCCAGGGCTGTCGCCATCGGAGAAGGAAAGAAACACTGCTTTCTCTGCATGGTTACTGGATATTGGAAATGGCGAGGTTGGAACACGTGATTTGGAAGACCCGGTTAATAGTAGTTGGGTACAAATTCCTGATACCTACTGTGTTCCTGATGATGACAATGGGCTGGAGAATCTAATTTCTTTTATCTACCCCCCAGAAACGTTGCAGAATCCCAATGCTGTAGAATTACAATAAAAAGCGATTGTTTGCCCGAAAAACGATGCAGCAGACACCATAAATAAGTTGGTCATCGATATGGTTGATGGCCCGGTTACAACCTATGCAAGTTATGATACTGCTACACCACAAGGGAATGACGGTGGTGAGTCAGAACTACTATATCCAACAGAATACTTGAACACGCTAAATTACCCTGGCCTGCCACCGCACTTTCTCGAGCTAAAAATAGGGGTATCAGCTATTTTGTTGCAGAATATTAATGTCGCAGGCGGCCTTTGTAATGGTACCAGGATGATAATTACTCAGCTCCTAACTAAAGCAGTTGAAGCTGAGATTATCACGGGCACAAGGGTTGGTGAAAAGGTCTTCTTCCCGAGGATTAACCTCATCCACAAAGAACCAACATTACCTTATGAGCTAAAAAGGCAGCAGTTCCCGCTAAAAGTTTCGTATGCAATTAAGAGCCAGGGCCAGTCGCTGAACAAAATAGGCGTTTATCTACCTAAACCAATTTTTGGCCACGGGCAGCTGTATGTTGCACTCTCAAGGGCTACATCACCAGATGGTTTGAAAATACTGATTAGACAGCATGAGGGCCAACAAGTAAACGTCACTAAAAATATCGTCTACACATATTTCCTTTCCGCAATAGCTGACTTCGATGCAACCCCGGTTGCTCATACTGTCGATTAAAACAACACGTCCGCAGGAACATTATGTATATAGTGAATAATTTTTTTGGAATTATAATATTATTTCTTTTTTGGAGTTTCACAGTATGGCACAGATTACAGCATTGGCACAACTTGGAGCAGGCGATAGAAATAGGACTATCGCTGCAAGAATTTACCGAAAGTGGGTAACTCACAATTTTCACACTCAAGCACCAAACGGGTACTGCTGCATGCTAATCGATGAGATGGTATTCTTTCATCAACCCTTTACATCAATATTTTTTGGGATTCATTTTAAAAAGTCTACCTGACATTTTTATGTATAATTCTACAGAGCTACCCTATGCTTGTCAACATGCGTTATTCTGACAAGGATTTTTTTAGATGAGCTAACGAATTTAAATTCAGTCTATATGATAAGGAATTTCTCTTGCCACGCAACAACTAGGTGGGAGAAGGTGCTACCCAGGTCAACGACCCTTTCTTTTGATAGGAACACAACTTTTGAGCTTATGCCTGGGATACTGTTTCCGGAGCACTATTTCCAGTTTGTGGCTTATAACCAGTTACGTACACGCTTGCCAAACACTACCGTACTTGCAGGTAAGTTGACTGTAATAACATCTATGTTTAAAAGAAATTGCGTACTAACTAATATGTTATTGACACAACCAGACTACATCGGGTGCATTGAACGACTCGAAGATCCGATAGTGATGGGAGATGTTAACCATAATCAAGCTATACGAAGGACGATCGACCTCACAAACCTGAAGTAAGTTGCTCCTACATTTTACAAACAACATGATTAAATTACTTACTCGAATTTTGTAAATGCAGCTCTAGCTTCTATTAATTGTATACCACTTTGTTTGCGTTTAACAGTTCTAACAAATGTGGCATTTGTGTAGCGGAAATACAATTCAGCTCACCCTCTGGAATGACCTAGCTATGGCTTTTGATACAGACACGTATGATTCTATGGAAAAACCCGTCATCTTAGCGGTCAGTTTATGTCGACCAAAGGTCTATCGTGGTATGTATCAAAATCCAAAATCCTTTACATAGTCACTAACAAATACCATGACTTACTCATACGTTTGTAACTGGTCTAACGCTAACTTTTATTACGGTTTGTATAATGTAAAGGAGAGGTCCAGCTCAGTGCTTCTCAGGCCACACACTGTTACTTTAACCCACATATACCAGAATTTCTCGATTCAATACATGAGTAATGTGACAACCCGTAAATTTCTGACCAAATTTAAACTTGATCTTTATATGCTTCCGACATGATAAGTTAAGTCTGTAATGTTGAATCTCAAAATTTTGGAACTACATTCATGTAATTAATTACCCTTTGACCGTGCCCGACGATTCACGAACAATTATGTGTGAATAGATATGTATGTATATTTATATATACATACATATATATATATATATATATATACATACATACATATATATATATATATATATATATATATATATATATATATATATATATATATATATGTGTGTGTGTGTGTGTGTGTGTGTGTGTATTAAATGGTGATATATTAATAAAGCATTAAACGGTTTGGTTGCTATGAAAATATGTTATGAAATCCATTATATGACTTGAAACGTTAACAATGTATTAAACGTATAACGTTATACATATTCATTTTAGTTAAACATCTACGTAATAAACGTGTTATGTGAAACGTGTATATATAGACAAAGTATATTAAAGCTTACATATATATTGTTTCAAAGACATAAAACGTACTTCTATATATTTCGAAACATTAGTACATTTTACAACATGATAAGAAGTAGATTATTATTGTTATTATCATTATCTTTTATGTAAAGACCCATCCTAATCCATCTGGATGAATACATTATATTTGGTTACATCGCGAGGTACTTTACCTCTATATGATACATTTTACAAACATTGCATTCGTTTTTAAAAGACAAACTTTCATTTCAACGAAAGTTGACGGCATGCATACCATTTCATAATATATCCAACTATAATTGACTTAATAATAATCTTGATGAACTCAACGACTCGAATGCAACGTCTTTTGAAATATGTCATGAATGACTCCAAGTAATATCTCTAAAATGAGCAAATGCACAGCGGAAGATTTCTTTCGTACCTGAGAATAAACATGCTTTCAAATGTCAACCAAAAGGTTGGTGAGTTCATTAGTTTAACATAAATAATCATTTCCATAAATTTAATAGACCACAAGATTTTCATATTCAGTTCTCATAAATATACGTCCCATGCATAGAGACAAAAATCATTCATATGGATTGAACACCTGCTAACCGACATTAACAAGATGCATATAAGAATATCCCCTATAATTTCGGGACATCCATCGGACATGATAAAACAACATCGAAGTACTAAAGCATTCGCTACAACTGATGGGGTTCGTTAGGCCTAATAGATCTATCTTTAGGATTCTCGTCAATTAGTAGATCGGTTTACTAATTCTTAGGTTACCAAGCAAAAGGGGCATATTCGTCTTCGATCATTCAACCATATAATGTAGTTTCGATTACTTGTGTCTATTTCGTAAAACAGTTATAAAAGCGCATGTATTCTCAGTCCCAAAAATATATATTGCAAAAGCATTTAAAAAGGGAGTAATGAAACTTACTATACTGTATTTTGTAGTAAAAATATATATGACGACATTGAACAATGCAGGGTTGGCCTTGGATTCACGAACCTATATCAAGTATATATATTAACACAAAATAGTAATCGAACAAGTTTATATATTATTAATAATATTATACTTGTTATATTATATGTTATATAGATAAATTTATATTTAATCTATGTATATTCTATATAACTCATACTTATCATATTAAATTTTTATTATAGTAATTACTCATTAAAATATTATTTAATATAATATGTAATATTGATAATAATATAGTTATGTTTTATGTCGTAAGTATATTTTTATATAGAAAGTCTTTATTTGATATATTAATGATACTAATAATAATAATGATAAAAATAATAATAATGATGATACTCTTAATAATAATAATAATAATAATAATAATAATAATAATAATAATAATAATAATAATAATAATAATAATAATAATAATAATAATAATAATAATGATAATTTTAATAAAAATGCTAATTTTATATATAATGATAATTTTACTAATAATGATAACTTTAATAAAAATGATAGTTGTTAATAAATATGATAGTTTTAATGATAATACTAATAATAATTTAGCTGATGATTTTAATAAACAGGTTATTCTTAATATTAATAATAATCTTAATAAAAATGATAATGTTATTTAATCACGACTTAATTGTATTTATATCCATTTTTACTCATAAACGTGTTTTTAATTATACTTTTCGGTAGTAATTTACTTAACTATATCCATGATCACAACTTTAGTCATTTTTATCTTAACATTCGTAATCTCAATTATATTAGTATTAATGATATTAATAATATAGTAATTATGATCTCAGGATTGGTATTAGTATAATAATAATAATAATAATAATAATAATAATAATAATAATATTAATAATAATAATAATAATAATAATAATAATGAAAATAAGAATAGTAATAAGAATAAGTTTACAACCTTTGAAGAGTGAGTTCCTAAAAAAAATAATGCCCTAGCCCGGGCTCGAACCCAAAACCTCTCGCTCCCCACCAACATACCCAATCATTACTCTGTCCATGCTTTTCTGATTTAGCTCACAGACCAATTATCTTAACCTGAATTTTTCTGTTTTCTTGTTCTTAAACTAAAACCCAATTTATATGAACCTAATTACCAATTAATGGCCCAAGTACTTATACGGCCCAACAGCATAAACCTTAACGACCCAACAATCAATTTAATAAGCCCGACTGAAATAGGAAGTTAACGGCCCTAAGTCATAATCTACATGTTTAGCCCATTTACTAAAGCCTGATCCAATAGTAGTTTGTTATTTAAAAAAAAAATTTGCTGCAAGCTAGGATTGAACTCGCGACCCCCAGCATATCTGACACTTCTCCTAACCATCTGAGCTGTGCGTTTATTTGTGAAAGTATTCAAACACTATATATCTATATAACCCGTATTTCAGATTCGCCTTCTTAATCATAACCACAAACAGCTTACCACTATCATCATCATCATCTTCCTTAACATAACACCCATCATCATAATCGTTACTGTTCATCACCACTTTTATCTATCTTCTTTCTCGGTATTCAATAGGATCAAAAGGTACAGTAGCAGTAGACGAACAATAAACAGCAAGCTGTGATTAGCATCGTGTTTACTGTATCTCCATCATCATCACTGCAGCAGTCGATGTTGCAGTTTATGATGGTAATGGATATTGGGTAGTTTATGGTGATGGTTCACGTGGTATAGTGGTTCTGAAGTGATCGTGTTCGTAACCGAAAGATAAAACAAAATTCAAGGAAAAATAATAATAATAATGGTGGTGTTTTGATGGTGGGTTATGATTTCATGGTGGTTGTTGGCTGTAGATCACGATGGTGGTTCAATAAGTGATGATAGTGGTGGTGGTGGTTGTAATGGTGTTGTAGTGGTGGAGATGAAGGCTGTAACAATAGCAACGGTGTTTGCAGTGGTGGTGGTCGATGGTTTTCAATGAAGAAGAAGAAGAAAGTGTAGAGAGAGAGAGGAGAGAGAGAGAGAGGAATTTTGTGGTGGTTATGGTGACTCACGATGGTTATATGTGGAGTGATAGATTTTTGGTTAATGACCATAAGTATTTACGTGGTGGGTTTTGATGAACCGGAAATTAAGAACCGACGTACAAGTGGTGGTGAGTTATTATGATGATTGAAGGTGGTTGAACGTGATGGTGGTGGTTCTTGGGTGTAGTAAGGACGTACTATGGTGGTGATTCAAGGTCGCGGTGGAAGTGATGTGGTGATCAAAGTGAATATGGTGAGTGTTTGGTGGTGAAAGGTGATGATCTTCGTTTAAAGGAATTAACTGTGAACCATAATATGGAAGAATGAATAGAATATTATTGAATGAGTGTAGTGGGCATTCATATAGATTGTGATATTCTTGATACAATATAATAGATTTATCTAAAAGTTAATTAACCATAATTGACCACATTAGTAGGAGAAATTTGTTGTAGGGTGGCCCCATTTTGGTTTGTTTGTCAATTAACACAAAGAAGGAAAAACGAGCACTAATTTAAATTTAAGTGTGGTGATGATTGCATACAATGCATCTATGTATATAATATATATATATATATATATATATATATATATATATATATATATATATATATATATATATATATATATATATATATATATATATATATATACATATATATATATATATATATATATACATATATATATATATATATGTGTGTGTGTGTGTGTGTGTGTACATTAAGTTGTTGTGAAGCAAACAAAACAAATACAGTAACACATTCCCTACTTTATTCCAATAATGACTATTAGATCAATCAATTGAAAACGAAAATAATATAATAATAAATAACGTGTAAAAATAACCTAGCAGCCATAAATTTTAAATTTATCTATCGACAGTTTCTATTAGGAAGTGTATATCGTACTCCGTTGTTACTCAATGACGGATAAAAGTCTTCGGAAAGATCCCAAATTTTTTTACAATAAATATCTTTATTTATTTTGGTCATTGTGGTATGAAATTTGATCATTAATTTATTAATTAAAAATTACATCAACTGTCCCTCTCAATTCTGGGTAAAATATAAAAAGTCTTAAAATTTAATAATTAGATCCTAAATACATTTTTAATAAGCCTATAATTTATATAACTCATTTTCGGATCATCGTTTATTTTAAAATTATATAAGTTTGAATTTAACTTGCTTAGTATCAATCGGAACATCAAACGAGTATTATAATCATTTAATATTTATTTTTTTTTAATATATTTTATTTATATATAGGTTTGTTGTAAATAATAATTATAATAATATCCTATTTTTATTTTATTTTACATAATTCGTTCTAATAACAACAACATATAATATTATATTCCAATTACCATTTATATACACACATACCTATTTACAATTAATTGTTCGTGAATCGTCGAAACTGGTCGAAGGTAATTGCATATATGAAACATTTCAAAATTTTCGAGACTCAACACTACAGACTTTGCTTATCGTGTCGGAAACATTCAAAGATTAAGTTTAAATTTGGTCGGAAATTTCCGGGTCGTCACAGTACCTACCCGTTAAAGAAATTTCGTCCCGAAATTTGATTGGGGTCGTCATGGCTAACTATAAAAATGTTTTCATGACGAATAAGAGTTGATAACTAGAGTTTTATTACCATAGAGTAATATGGATAAGATAATTCGATTATTCGAGGAGTACGAATGAAGCTATCATTAAATAGTGAAATGAGAAAGACATGTTTCATCATAACTTTTGACTAGTCATGGTTGAATTCATAAAATAAGGTGCGTCTTAACTTTTGACGTTGTCTTGGTTGAATTCCAGAATTCAAGGGATTTAAAGAAAATCTTCGAAATCTAAAAGATTTGGTTCTTCGGCGAATAAGGAAATTAAGATCCCTATAATTAAATACGGTGATCTACCTCGATTACTCTGTCTGATATTTCCATTATAAATTAAACTCTTCCGTTCCATTATTTTCACCATTCCTATACTTTCTTTCTTAGTGCATACATCCAAAAGATTGTGAAAATGCTTAATCCAGTTCTAATCATTGATATTTTTCTAATTATCATTTCTGTCTTCCTTCTATTCAATCTTCCACCAGAAAAATCTGTTTACTTCTACTATTACCTTGGGGTGATACTATTCTTAATTCTACCGTGTTTTTATATTGCTATTCGTATTAATATCCACGGTTTGTAATTTATGTGTTGTTATCTGGCTTTATATTCTCCCTTATATTTTAGAATTCCTACTTCCGTCTTCTATAATCATTGTCATTCACAGTTAATGCTCTCTCTTATTTGCTGCGATTTATACCCCCTTTCTATTTCGGAGCTTCATGCTTTTGTTTTTTTTTCCGCAAGCAATGGTCCAAAATTCGTAGGTATGGAGTTTCGAATTATCATAATATACCAGGTAGAAAGGAAAGGTAGTAGCACGATTTGATTTGTCAAATTACCTGAATTACTGAGAATAGAACTATCAAGAATATACTTTCTTGATAAGTTCAGAAGTTAAGTAGAATGAAAGAGTTATGTAACATGGCACATGATGACGTTATGATCTGTGAATCATCACGTCCCATTAGAAACTTAGCATGACTTACTATAATATAATCACGTTGATCAAGTGTCATTATATTATACTAACTCATGCATCAGTTCCCAACACTACTTCAAAAGCATTCATAGTTTAAACTTGAAAGTTTACAGAATATAGAAACTAACAGTTTCTTATATGATGTAACACTGGTAGCGTGATGAGATAAATGATTTCAGACAAGAATATTTATGAAAATATCTTCAGAAATATCGAAGATATTTATTATGATATTTTGAAATTTCTAAGATCGAAGGTTGATGATGAAAAATTTTCCTCAAGATTTTAACATGACTTCGGAGCAAGATATTCTCTAAAGATTTCAACGGATCCAGAATTACCTGGATTCTTTGATTATAGGGTTTGGTCCTTGTATTTGTCCTCGATCTCCTTCATGGTTAGTTTAATCCGTTTTCCAGTTTCAACTTTTCTGAACTTTTTCAACATACTATTTTTTTATCATCAAACTTCCGACAATTAAAGTCATTTACGGTTGTCTACAGTTTCTGCTGCTTCATTCAGCTTTTTCAAAGTTAAATGCTTTGATTCGTAGGCTGGGTGCTTTTTAAAATTTCAGAATGGAAGGTCATAATTCTAAGAGATAAATGAAATGTCCCGTTCTTATTGATTAAAAACGTTCCATATTAATAGATTTCGTTACGAGGTTTTGACCTCTATATGAGAAGTTTTTCAAAGACTGCATTCATTTTAAAACAAACCATAACCTTTATTTCATCAATAAAGGTTTAAAAAGCTTTACGTAGATTATCAAATAATGATAATCTAAAATATTCTGTTTACACACGATCATTACATAATGGTTTACAATACAAATATGTTACAACAAAATAAGTTTCTTGAATGCAGTTTTTACACAATATCATACAAGCATGGACTCCAAATCTCGTCCTTATTTAAGTATGCGATAGCGGAAGCTCTTAATAATCACCTGAGAATAAACATGCTTAAAACATCAACAAAAATGTTGGTGAGTTATAGGTTTAACCTATATATATCAAATCATAATAATAGACCACAAGATTTCATATTTCAATACACATCCCATACATAGAGATAAAAATCATTCATATGGTGAACACCTGGTAACCGATATTAACAAGATGCATATATAAGAATATCCCCATCATTTCGGGACACCCTTCGGATATGATATAAATTTTGAAGTACTAAAGCATCCGGTACTTTGGATGGGGCTTGTTGGGCCCGATAGATCTATCTTTAGGATTCGCGTCAATTAGGGTGTCTGTTCCCTAATTCTTAGATTACCATACTTAATAAAAAGGGGCATATTCGATTTCGATAATTCAACCATAGAATGTAGTTTCACGTACTTGTGTCTATTTTGTAAATCATTTATAAAACCTGCATGTATTCTCATCCCAAAAATATTAGATTTTAAAAGTGGGACTATAACTCACTTTCACAGATTTTTACTTCGTCGGGAAGTAAGACTTGGCCACTGGTTGATTCACGAACCTATAACAATATATACATATATATCAAAGTATGTTCAAAATATATTTACAACACTTTTAATATATTTTGATGTTTTAAGTTTATTAAGTCAGCTGTCCTCGTTAGTAACCTACAACTAGTTGTCCACAATTAGATGTACAGAAATAAATCGATAAATATTATCTTGAATCAATCCACGACCCAGTGTATACGTATCTCAGTATTGATCACAACTCAAACTATATATATTTTGGAATCAACCTCAACCCTGTATAGCTAACTCCAACATTCACATATAGAGTGTCTATGGTTGTTCCGAAATATATATAGATGTGTCGACATGATAGGTCGAAACATTGTATACGTGTCTATGGTATCTCAAGATTACATAATATACAATACAAGTTGATTAAGTTATGGTTGAAATAGATTTGTTACCAATTTTCACGTAGCTAAAATGAGAAAAATTATCCAATCTTGTTTTACCCATAACTTCTTCATTTTAAATCCGTTTTGAGTGAATCAAATTGCTATGGTTTCATATTGAACTCTATTTTATGAATCTAAACAGAAAAAGTATAGGTTTATAGTCGGAAAAATAAGTTACAAGTCGTTTTTGTAAAGGTAGTCATTTCAGTCGAAAGAACGACGTCTAGATGACCATTTTAGAAAACATACTTCCACTTTGAGTTTAACTATAATTTTTGGATATAGTTTCATGTACATAATAAAAATCATTTTCTCAGAATAACAACTTTTAAATCAAAGTTTATCATAGTTTTTAATTAACTAACCCAAAACAGCCCGCGGTGTTACTACGACGGCGTAAATCCGGTTTTACGGTGTTTTTCGTGTTTCCAGGTTTTAAATCATTAAGTTAGCATATCATATAGATATAGAACATGTGTTTAGTTGATTTTAAAAGTCAAGTTAGAAGGATTAACTTTTGTTTGCGAACAAGTTTAGAATTAACTAAACTATGTTCTAGTGATTACAAGTTTAAACCTTCGAATAAGATAGCTTTATATGTATGAATCGAATGATGTTATGAACATCATTACTACCTTAAGTTCCTTGGATAAACCTACTGGAAAAGAGAAAAATGGATCTAGCTTCAATGGATCCTTGAATGGCTCGAAGTTCTTGAAGCAAAATCATGACACGAAAACAAGTTCAAGTAAGATCATCACTTGAAATAAGATTGTTATAGTTATAGAAATTGAACCAAAGTTTGAATATGATTATTACCTTGTATTAGAATGATAACCTACTGTAATAAACAAAAATTTCTTGAGGTTGGATGATCACCTTACAAGATTGGAAGTGAGCTAGCAAACTTGAAAGTATTCTTGATTTTATGTAACTAGAACATGTAGAATATATGAAGAACACTTACAACTTGAAGATAGAACTTGAGAGATATCAATTAGATGAAGAAAATTGAAGAATGAAAGTTTTTGTAGGTGTTTTTGGTCGATGGTGTATGGATTAGATATAAAGGATATGTAATTTTGTTTTCATGTAAATAAGGCATAAATGATTACTCATATTTTTGTAATTTTATGAGATATTTCATGCTAGTTGCCAAATGATGGTTCCCACATGTGTTAGGTGAATCACATGGGCTGCTAAGAGCTGATCATTGGAGTGCATAGACCAATAGTACATACATCTAAAAGCTGTGTATTGTACGAGTACGAATACGGGTGCATACGAGTAGAATTGTTGATGAAACTGAACGAGGATGTAATTGTAAGCATTTTTGTTAAGTAGAAGTATTTTGATAAGTGTATTGAAGTCTTTCAAAAGTGTATAAATACATATTAAAAAACTACATGTATATACATTTTAACTGAGTCGTTAAATCATCGTTAGTCGTTACATGTAAGTGTTGTTTTGAAACCTTTAGGTTAACGATCTTGTTAAATGTTGTTAACCCAATGTTTATAATATCAAATGAGATTTTAAATTATTATATTATCATGTATGAATATCTCTTAATATGATATATATACATTAAATGTCTTTACAACGATAATCGTTACATATATGTCTCGTTTAAAAATCATTAAGTTAATAGTCTTGTTTTTACATATGTAGTTCATTGTTAATATACTTAATGATATGTTTACTTATCATAATATCATGTTAACTATATATATATCCATATATATGTCATCATATAGTTTTTACAAGTTTTAACGTTCGTGAATCACCGGTCAACTTGGGTGGTCAATTGTCTATATGAAACCTATTTCAATTAATCAAGTCTTAACAAGTTTGATTGCTTAACATGTTGGAAACATTTAATCATGTAAATATCAATCTCAATTAATATATATAAACATGGAAAAGTTTGGGTCACTACAGTACCTACCCGTTAAATAAATTTCGTCCCGAAATTTTAAGCTGTTGAAGGTGTTGACGAATCTTCTGGAAATAGATGCGGGTATTTCTTCTTCATCTGATCTTCACGCTCCCAGGTGAACTCGGGTCCTCTACGAGCATTCCATCGAACCTTAACAATTGGTATCTTGTTTTGCTTAAGTCTTTTAACCTCACGATCCATTATTTCGACGGGTTCTTCGATGAATTGAAGTTTTTCGTTGATTTGGATTTCATCTAACGGAATAGTGAGATCTTCTTTAGCAAAACATTTCTTCAAATTCAAGACGTGGAAAGTGTTATGTACAGCCGTGAGTTGTTGAGGTAACTCAAGTCGGTAAGCTACTGGTCCGACACGATCAATAATCTTGAATGGTCCAATATACCTTGGATTTAATTTCCCTCGTTTACCAAATCGAACAACGCCTTTCCAAGGTGCAACTTTAAGCATGACCATCTCTCCAATTTCAAATTCTATATCTTTTCTTTTAATGTCAGCGTAGCTCTTTTGTCGACTTTGGGCGGTTTTCAACCATTGTTGAATTTGGATGATCTTCTCGGTAGTTTCTTGTATAATCTCCGGACCCGTAATCTGTCTATCCCCCACTTCACTCCAACAAATCAGAGACCTGCACTTTCTACCATAAAGTGCTTCAAACGGCACCATCTCAATGCTTGAATGGTAGCTGTTGTTGTAGGAAAATTCTGCTAATGGTAGATGTCGATCCCAACTGTTTCCGAAATCAATAACACATGCTCGTAGCATGTCTTCAAGCGTTTGTATCGTCCTTTCGCTCTGCCCATCAGTTTGTGGATGATAGGCAGTACTCATGTCTAGACGAGTTCCTAATGCTTGCTGTAATGTCTGCCAGAATCTTGAAATAAATCTGCCATCCCTATCAGAGATAATAGAGATTGGTATTCCATGTCTGGAGACGACTTCCTTCAAATACAGTCGTGCTAACTTCTCCATCTTGTCATCTTCTCTTATTGGCAGGAAGTGTGCTGATTTGGTGAGACGATCAACTATTACCCAAATAGTATCAAAACCACTTGCAGTCCTTGGCAATTTAGTGATGAAATCCATGGTAATGTTTTCCCATTTCCATTCCGGGATTTCGGGTTGTTGAAGTAGACCTGATGGTTTCTGATGCTCAGCTTTGACCTTAGAACACGTCAAACATTCTCCTACGTATTTAGCAACATCGGCTTTCATACCCGGCCACCAAAAATGTTTCTTGAGATCCTTGTACATCTTCCCCGTTCCTGGATGTATTGAGTATCTGGTTTTATGAGCTTCTCTAAGTACCATTTCTCTCATATCTCCAAATTTTGGTACCTAAATACTTTCAGCCCTATACCGGGTTCCGTCTTCCCGAATATTAAGATGCTTCTCCGATCCTTTGGGTATTTCATCCTTTAAATTTCCCTCTTTTAAAACTCCTTGTTGCGCCTCCTTTATTTGAGTAGTAAGGTTATTATGAATCATTATATTCATAGATTTTACTCGAATGGGTTCTCTGTCCTTCCTACTCAAGGCATCGGCTACCACATTTGCCTTCCCCGGGTGGTAACGAATCTCAAAGTCGTAATCATTCAATAATTCAATCCACCTACGCTGCCTCATATTCAGTTGTTTCTGATTAAATATGTGTTGAAGACTTTTGTGGTCAGTATATATAATACTTTTGACCCCATATAAGTAGTGCCTCCAAGTCTTTAATGCAAAAACAACCGCGCCTAATTCCAAATCATGCGTCGTATAATTTTGTTCGTGAATCTTCAATTGTCTAGACGCATAAGCAATCACCTTCGTTCGTTGCATTAATACACAACCGAGACCTTGCTTTGATGCGTCACAATAAATCACAAAATCATCATTCCCTTCAGGCAATGACAATATAGGTGCCGTAGTTAGCTTTTTCTTCAATAATTGAAACGCTTTCTCTTGTTCATCATTCCATTCAAATTTCTTCCCTTTATGCGTTAATGCGGTCAAGGGTTTTGCTATTCTAGAAAAGTCTTGGATGAACCTTCTGTAGTAACCAGCTAGTCCTAAAAACTGGCGTATGTGTTTCGGAGTTTTCGGGGTCTCCCACTTTTCAACAGTTTCTATCTTTGCCGGATCCACCTTAATACCTTCTTTGTTCACTATGTGACCGAGGAATTGAACTTCTTCCAACCAAAATGCACACTTTGAAAACTTAGCGTACAATTCTTCCTTCCTCAATACTTCTAACACCTTTCTCAAATGTTCACCGTGTTCTTGGTCATTCTTTGAGTAAATAAGTATGTCATCAATGAAAACAATGACAAACTTGTCAAGGTATGGTCCACACACCCGGTTCATAAGGTCCATGAACACAGCTGGTGCATTAGTTAAACCAAACGGCATGACCATAAACTCGTAATGACCGTAACGTGTTCTGAAAGCAGTCTTTGGAATATCATCTTCTTTCACCCGCATTTGATGATACCCGGAACGTAAGTCAATCTTTGAATAAACAGACGAGCCTTGTAGTTGATCAAATAAGTCGTCACTTCTCGGTAGTGGGTAGCGGTTCTTGATGGTAAGTTTGTTCAACTCTCGGTAGTCGATACACAACCTGAATGTACCATCTTTTTTCTTGACAAACAAAACAGGAGCTCCCCACGGTGATGTGCTTGGTCGAATGAAACCACGCTCTAAAAGTTCTTGTAATTGGCTTTGCAGTTCTTTCATCTCGTTGGGTGCGAGTCTGTAAGGGGCACGAGCTATTGGTGCAGCTCCTAGTACAAGATCTATTTGAAATTCAACGGATCGATGTGGGGGTAATCCCGGTAATTCTTTCGGAAATACATCGGGAAATTCTTTTGCAATGGGAATATCATTGATGCTCTTTTCTTCAGTTTGTACTTTCTCGACGTGTGCTAGAACAGCATAACAACCTTTTCTTATTAGTTTTTGTGCCTTCAAATTACTAATAAGATGTAGCTTCGTGTTGCCCTTTTCTCCGTGCACCATTAAGGGTTTTCCTTTTTCTCGTATAATGCGAATTGCATTTTTGTAACAAACGATCTCTGCTTTCACTTCTTTCAACCAGTCCATACCGATTATCACATCAAAACTCCCTAACTCTACTGGTATCAAATCAATCTTAAATGTTTCGCTAACCAGTTTAATTTCTCGATTCCGACATATATTATCTGCTGAAATTAATTTACCATTTGCTAATTCGAGTAAAAATTTAATATCCAAAGGCGTCAATGGACAACTTAATTTAGCACAAAAATCTCTACTCATATAGCTTCTATCCGCACCCGAATCAAATAAAACGTAAGCATATTTATTGTCAATAAGAAACGTACCCGTAACAAGCTCCGGGTCTTCCTGTGCCTCTGCCGCATTAATATTGAAAACTCTTTCGCGGCCTTGTCCATTCGTGTTCTCCTGGTTCGGGCAATTTCTAATAATGTGGCCCGGTTTTCCAAATTTATAACAAACTACATTGGCATAACTTGCTCCGACACTACTTGCTCCGCCATTACTCGTTCCGACACCATTTGTTCCTTTCGTTCTATTAACCCCTGGTCCGTAGACCTCACACTTCGCCGCGCTATGACCATTTCTTTTACACTTGTTGCAAAATTTGGTGCAGAACCCTGAGTGATACTTTTCACACCTTTGGCATAGCTGCTTCTGATTGTTGTTGTTGTTGCGGTTATTATTGTTGTTGGGATGATTGTTGTAGTTGTTGTTGTTGTTGTTGTTGTTGTTGTTGTTGTTGTTGGGCCGTTTGTTGTAGTTGCGATTGATGTTGCGATTGTTGGGATAATTGTTGCGATTATTGTTGTAATTGCTGTTGTTGTTGTGTTGGTGATTCTTATCACCGTTTTCCTCCCACTTTCTTTTGACTTGCTTCACATTGGCCTCTTCAGCAGTCTGTTCTTTAATTCTTTCTTCAATTTGGTTCACTAGTTTGTGAGCCATTCTACATGCCTGTTGTATGGAGGCGGGCTCGTGTGAACTTATATCTTCTTGGATTCTTTCCGGTAATCCTTTCACAAACGCGTCGATCTTCTCTTCTTCATCTTCGAATGCTCCCGGACACAATAGGCACAATTCTGTGAATCGTCTTTCGTACGTGGTAATATCAAATCCTTGGGTTCGTAACCCTCTAAGTTCTGTCTTGAGCTTATTGACCTCGGTTCTGGGACGGTACTTCTCGTTCATCAAGTGCTTGAATGCTGACCACGGTAGTGCGTAAGCATCATCTTGTCCCACTTGCTCTAGATAGGTATTCCACCATGTTAACGCAGAACCTGTGAAGGTATGCGTAGCGTACTTCACTTTGTTCTCTTCAGTACACTTACTTATGGCAAACACCGATTCGACCTTCTCGGTCCACTGTTTCAATCCGATCGGTCCTTCGGTTCCATCAAATTCCAAAGGTTTGCAGGCAGTGAATTCTTTGTAGGTGCATCCTACACAATTTCCTGTACTGCCAGATCCAAGGTTATTGTTGGTATGTAGCGCAGCCTGTACTGCGGCTATGTTTAAAGCTAGAAAAGTACGGAATTCCTCTTCATTCATATTCACGGTGTGTCGAGTAGTCGGTGCCATTTCCTTCAAAATAGTCAAATGGAACAAGTTAATCATACAGAATATTAAGAGTAGTTAATAGTATTTCGTAGCATAATATGAACTCATTTATAAAAGCTTTTTCTTCATATTAGCGTTTTATAAGTTTAAATTCGGGTAGTACCTACCCGTTAAGTTCATACTTAGTAGCTAATATACAATTCAACTACTACAATTCTATATGAAAAACTGATTGTAATAATATTTCGCGTTCAAACTTTTATACAATATTTTACAAACTTACAATACCGCTTATTTTACATAAATCATGAAATATAGCACACAATAACTTTGATACAAGATAGTTGTGAAGATAATTCTAGCTAGTACACAAGTCGTTCAGCAAAGGCAATAAAGACACGTAATTCATACGTCCAGAAACAAGTCATGCATTCTGGTTTTACTAGGACTACTTCTCATCCTTGGTCTTGTGGAACATAACCGTTATGGCCATTGATAAGACAGCGTGTTGTAACTTCGTCAAAGGGACGAGGGTTACGTAATGACCAACAGTCCCGTAACAATCTAAAAACCTCATTTCTTACCCCAATTACCGACTCCGTCACTTGTGGGAACGTTTTGTTTAATAGTTGTAGCCCGATGTTCTTGTTCTCACTTTGGTGAGAAGCGAACATTACTAACTCGTAAGCATAACATGCTTCTTTATGTTGCATGTTAGCCGCTTTTTCTAAATCACGAAGTCCTATATTCGGATATACTGAGTCAAATAATTTCTTAACCCGTTGCGTAAAATAGCATTTGGGTTCCCCGCAATATATGCGTCATAGTAAACACATCGTAACTTATGGATTTCCCAATGTGATATCCCCCATCTTCCGAACGAAAGCCTTTTATAAACCAAGGCATTCTTGGAACGTTCTTCGAATGTCTTACAAACTGATCTCGCCTTAAATAGTTGTGCCGAAGAATTCTGACTGACTCTGGACAAGATTTCATCAATCATGTCTCCGGTTAGGTCTCTTAAAATATTGGGTTGTCTATCCATTTTGTGTTTTTATACTGTAAAATAGACAAGAGTTAGATTCATAAAAAAAATACTTATTAATACAAGCAATTTTTACATATATCATAAAGCATAAGCACACTATATTACATATATTACACCACACGAATACAACTATCTTATTCCGACTCGCTCGTTTCTTCTTCTTCGGTTTTGGTTCGTTTTGCCAAGTTTCTAGGGATATATGATGTTCCCCTAATACTAACTGTCGTTTTCCACAACGGTTTAGAAAAACCTGGTGGTTTAGAGGTTCCCGGGTCATTGTTACAACTTAAGGACTTCGGGGGTTGACGATACATATAAAGTTCATCGGGGTTGGAATTAGATTTCTCTATTTTTATGCCCTTTCCCTTATTATTTTCCTTTGCCTTTTTAAATTCAGTTGGGGTAATTTCTATAACATCATCGAAATTCTCGTCGGAATCCGATTCATCGGAGAATTTGTAATCCTCCCAATATTTTGCTTCCTTGGCGGAAACACCATTGACCATAATTAACCTTGGTCGGTTGGTTGAGGATTTTCTTTTACTTAACCGTTTTATTATTTCCCCCACCGGTTCTACTTCTTCATCCGGTTCCGATTCTTCTTCCGGTTCCGACTCTTCTTCCGGTTCCTCTTCGGGAACTTGTGAATCAGTCCACGAATCATTCCAATTTACATTTGACTCTTCATTATTATTAGGTGAGTCAATGAGACTTGTTCTAGAGGTAGACATCTATCACATAATATCAAACGCGTTAAGAGATTAATATATCACATAATATTCACATGTTAAAAATATATAGTTTCCAACAAAATTTGTTAAGCAATCATTTTTCAAGTAAACACGGTCGAAGTCCAGACTCACTAATGCATCCTAACAAACTCGATAAGACACACTAATGCAAAATTCTGGTTCTCTAAGACCAACGCTCGGATACCAACTGAAATGTCCCGTTCTTATTGATTAAAAACGTTCCATATTAATTGATTTCGTTGCGAGGTTTTGACCTCTATATGAGAAGTTTTTCAAAGACTGCATTCATTTTAAAACAAACCATAACCTTTATTTCATCAATAAAGGTTTAAAAAGCTTTACGTAGATTATCAAATAATGATAATCTAAAATATCCTGTTTACACACGATCATTACATAATGGTTTACAATACAAATATGTTACAACAAAATAAGTTTCTTGAATGCAGTTTTTACACAATATCATACAAGCATGGACTCCAAATCTCGTCCTTATTTAAGTATGCGACAGCGGAAGCTCTTAATAATCACCTGAGAATAAACATGCTTAAAACGTCAACAAAAATGTTGGTGAGTTATAGGTTTAACCTATATATATCAAATCATAATAATAGACCACAAGATTTCATATTTCAATACACATCCCATACATAGAGATAAAAATCATTCATATGGTGAACACCTGGTAACCGACATTAACAAGATGCATATATAAGAATATCCCCATCATTCCGGGACACCCTTCGGATATGATATAAATTTCGAAGTACTAAAGCATCCGGTACTTTGGATGGGGCTTGTTGGGCCCGATAGATCTATCTTTAGGATTCGCGTCAATTAGGGTGTCTGTTCCCTAATTCTTAGATTACCAGACTTAATAAAAAGGGGCATATTCGATTTCGATAATTCAACCATAGAATGTAGTTTCACGTACTTGTGTCTATTTTGTAAATCATTTATAAAACCTGCATGTATTCTCATCCCAAAAATATTAGATTTTAAAAGTGGGACTATAACTCACTTTCACAGATTTTTACTTCGTCGGGAAGTAAGACTTGGCCACTGGTTGATTCACGAACCTATAACAATATATACATATATATCAAAGTATGTTCAAAATATATTTACAACACTTTTAATATATTTTGATGTTTTAAGTTTATTAAGTCAGATGTCCTCGTTAGTAACCTACAACTAGTTGTCCACAATTAGATGTACAGAAATAAATCGATAAATATTATCTTGAATCAATCCACGACCCAGTGTATACGTATCTCAGTATTGATCACAACTCAAACTATATATATTTTGGAATCAACCTCAACCCTGTATAGCTAACTCTAACGTTCACATATAGAGTGTCTATGGTTGTTCCGAAATATATATAGATGTGTCGACATGATAGTTCGAAACATTGTATACGTGTCTATGGTATCTCAAGATTACATAATATACAATACAAGTTGATTAAGTTATGGTTGGAATAGATTTGTTACCAATTTTCACGTAGCTAAAATGAGAAAAATTATCTAATCTTGTTTTACCCATAACTTCTTCATTTTAAATCCGTTTTGAGTGAATCAAATTGCTATGGTTTCATATTGAACTCTATTTTATGAATCTAAACAGAAAAATATATGTTTGTAGTCGGAAAAATAAGTTACAAGTCGTTTTTGTAAAGGTAGTCATTTCAGTCGAAAGAACGACGTCTAGATGACCATTTTAGAAAACATACTTCCACTTTGAGTTTAACCATAATTTTTGGATATAGTTTCATGTTCATAATAAAAATCATTTTCTCAAAATCACAACTTTTAAATCAAAGTTTATCATAGTTTTTAATTAACTAACCCAAAACAGCCCGCGGTGTTACTACGACGGTAAATCCGGTTTTACGGTGTTTTTCGTGTTTCCAGGTTTTAAATCATTAAGTTAGCATATCATATAGATATAGAACATGTGTTTAGTTGATTTTAAAAGTCAAGTTAGAAGGATTAACTTTTGTTTGCGAACAAGTTTAGAATTAACTAAACTATGTTCTAGTGATTACAAGTTTAAACCTTCGAATAAGATAGCTTTATATGTATGAATCAAATGATGTTATGAACATCATTACTACCTTAAGTTCCTTGGATAAACCTACTGGAAAAGAGAAAAATGGATCTAGCTTCAATGGATCCTTGTATGGCTCGAAGTTCTTGAAGCAGAATCATGACACGAAAACAAGTTCAAGTAAGATCATCACTTGAAATAAGATTGTTATAGTTATAGAAATTGAACCAAAGTTTGAATATGATTATTACCTTGTATTAGAATGATAACCTACTGTAAGAAACAAATATTTCTTGAGGTTGGATGATCACCTTACAAGATTGGAAGTGAGCTAGCAAACTTGAAAGTATTCTTGATTTTATGTAACTAGAACTTGTAGAATATATGAAGAACACTTAGAACTTGAAGATAGAACTTGAGAGAGATCAATTAGATGAAGAAAATTGAAGAATGAAAGTGTTTTTAGGTGTTTTTGGTCGTTGGTGTATGGATTAGATATAAAGGATATGTAATTTTGTTTTCATGTAAATAAGTCATGAATGATTACTCATATTTTTGTAATTTTATGAGATATTTCATGCTAGTTGCCAAATGATGGTTCCCACATGTGTTAGGTGACTTACATGGGCTGCTAAGAGCTGATCATTGGAGTGTATAGACCAATAGTACATACATCTAAAAGCTGTGTATTGTACGAGTACGAATACGGGTGCATACGAGTAGAATTGTTGATGAAACTGAACGAGGATGTAATTATAAGCATTTTTGTTAAGTAGAAGTATTTTGATAAGTGTATTGAAGTCTTTCAAAAGTGTATAAATACATATTAAAACACTACATGTATATACATTTTAACTGAGTCGTTAAGTCATCGTTAGTCGTTACATGTAAGTGTTGTTTTGAAACCTTTAGGTTAACGATCTTGTTAAATGTTGTTAACCCAATGTTTATAATATCAAATAAGATTTTAAATTATTATATTATCATGTATGAATATCTCTTAATATGATATATATACATTAAATGTCTTTACAACGATAATCGTTACATATATATGTCTCGTTTAAAAATCATTAAGTTAATAGTCTTGTTTTTACATATGTAGTTCATTGTTAATATACTTAATGATATGTTTACTTATCATAATATCATGTTAACTATATATATATCCATATATATGTCATCATATAGTTTTTACAAGTTTTAACGTTCGTGAATCACCGGTCAACTTGGGTGGTCAATTGTCTATATGAAACCTATTTCAATTAATCAAGTCTTAACAAGTTTGATTGCTTAACATGTTGGAAACATTTAATCATGTAAATATCAATCTCAATTAATATATATAAACATGGAAAAGTTCGGGTCACTACAATAAAGGTTATACATATAACTGTTGATGTGAATATGTTGTGAGTTTTCAAAGTACTGATTACTGATTATCAGTAATTGGTATGACAATTCTTGTTATAAGATGCGGATGAGTATATGATGGGGTATCTATGAATATAATGATTTTTCAAAAAAATTAAAGATCAATGAAGTTGCTGGTAAGTTTACTGCTAATGTGGTGAGATATATACGGTTCTCCGGTAACGATGATGAAAGGCAACTTCTTTATCAAGGTTATAATAAAGCTAATTCGAATGAAAGTCGAAGTTGGCTTGCTGAAGCTGTGACAGAATTGGCTAATTTGGAAAGGAATTATAAAGTTTTTTTTTTTTTTTTTTTTTTTTTTTTTTGTAATAACAACGCCAAAGGAGTTAGCACAGATACGTGTTAACGTTTACTCAGGTTCCGAGAGTTTTTCAGGTGCATAACTATATGCATAAATCTTTTCCTTCCATAGATGAAGTGCGGTTGGTTTATCCTCTCGATTGGGTGTTTTCAAGAATCATTAAAGGTTTGAACGCGGATTGTAATCGTCAAGATACAAATGAGGTTTAAGATGAAATCAAGTGGCAAACTTGAAGAATCGTTTAGTTGCATATATTATAATCAATATTTTAATTCATTTTAATTGTCCAATGTTGGTAGTCCAGAGTTAGCAGTCCACAGTTACTAATTCAATAATTCATATATAGTTTATAATATTCGAATTAATTAATACGTATCGTGATCTGTGTACACGTCTCAGACTCGATCACAACTCAAAGTATATATATTATTATAGAATCAACCTCAACCCTGTATAGCGAACTCTAGCATTACAGCATATAGAGTGTCTATGGTGATTCCAAATAATATATATAGATGCGTCGATATGATATGTCAAAACCTTGTATACGTGTCCCGATATTTAAAGTGCATAAAATAAATAACAGAAATTAAATGACGATAAATAAAATTGCGTAAAATAAATAACAGAAATTAAATGACGATAAATAAAATTGCGAGAATTAAAATTGCAATAAATAAATTGCGATAAATAAATGTAAATAGGAATTAACAGTTAGCTAGGAACAGTTAGCTGGAAAATAGTCAGCGTGGATTCTTAACAAAATTTCTCATAGTTAGTTCGTTTGTTTCTAACAAATTTTATTTTTGTCAAATGTTTTCTTCGTTATGCCACTTGTTGGATTCTGATAGGTAAAAATCCCAATATGAAATTGAATGAAAATGGTTATTCTGCGGTGAACGGATACGTATATTGATGGTTGTAAATAGGATATTAATTAATTGTTGAATCAGATTCGAAGAATGTACAGTGTAACTTATTAATGTGAAATCTAAATATTCCTCGGGTATTACCTACCCGTTAAAATATTTTCACCATTAACAGTTTGTACAAAATAATTTTTAATTACAATCTTTCTAAAAATATATATACATATATATTTTCTTCAGACTATAATCATGAATTTAATGAGTTAATATGATGTTAAACTCATATGATTTTCGGTTAGAACTAGAGTACATAATCTCTAAAACTTTAGGGATTACATAATCGATGCAGAATGTTTCTCCAATGAAGTTATGAATCAATACTTCATCGTTGATTCTTATTAGTACTCCTCGGTATCTATGGTGTGTATGACGTTGATGTTTGTGGAACAGATTGTAAAGTTGAGGTTTACGACACAATTGTGGTTGGGGGTAGTAATGGTACTGTTGGCGTTGATGATGGTGGTACTGGTTATGCTGCTGGTATTTGTAACCTTTGCACCATATTCTCCAAAGCCACTACCCGAGCGTGAAGCTCGTTGACTTCTTCTTTTACACTAGGGTGATTGTCGGTTCGGACGAGCGGATAAATAAAATCTAAAATTTGATATAGTATATAATCGTGACGAGATACTCTGGAAATAAGAGAGAAAATAGTGTTTCGGACAGGTTCGCCGGTAAGTGCTTCAGGTTCTTCACCAAGAGGGCAATGTGGTGGATGGAAGGGATCACCTTCTTCTTGTCTCCAATGATTGAGGAGGCTACGAATCCATCCCCAATTCATCCAGAATAGATAATGGCTGATTAGTTGATCCATTTCGGTCATACTTCTTTCGGAGCTTGATTGGGATTCCATTTCAGAATCCGAAGGACTTGAACTGATGACGAATTCCATCTCGTACGATTGAATAAAGGATTTTTCGATATGAGATGATTTTCTGGCTATCGGATGATATTCTAATTACATAGAATGTCTATATATATAGAGCAAAAGATTTCATAGATTATGGAGGAATTTACGGAATATGTCAGACAAAGTTTCCAGTAACAGATACGCTTTGATATGATTTAGCATATACGCCAAGATATGGATTTTGTCTATACACTATTTATGCAATCAATGCAATAAGATGTGTCTAGACTAAGAATAATAAACAGGCAATTTTCGACAAAAATGATAAGAAAAACTTTTAACATGTAGACGCGGTCGAAGTCCAGACTCACTAATGCATCCTAACGACTTATCAGTTAGACACACTAATGCAGACCTGGTTCGCTAAGAACACCGCTCTGATACCACATGTAAAGACCCGTCCTAATCCATCTGGACGAATACATTACATTTGGTTACATCGCGAGGTACTTGACCTCTATATAATACATTTTACAAACATTGCATTCGTTTTTAAAAGATAAACTTTCATTTCAACGAAAGTTGACGGCATGCATACCATTTCATAATATATCCAACTATAATTAACTTAATAATAATCTTGATGAACTTAACAACTCGAATGCAACGTCTTTTGAAATATGTCATGAATGACTCCAAATAATATCTCTAAAATGAGCAAATGCACAGCGGAAGATTTCTTTCGTACCTGAGAATAAACATGCTTTCAAGTGTCAACCAAAAGGTTGGTGAGTTCATTAGTTTAACATAAATAATCATTTCCATCAATTTAATAGACCACAAGATTTTCATATTCAGTTCTCATAAATATACGTCCCATGCATAGAGACAAAAATCATTCATATGGATTGAACACCTGGTAACCGACATTAACAAAATGCATATAATAATATCCCCTATCATTCCGGGACATCCATCGGACATGATAAAACAACATCAAAGTACTAAAGCATCCGCTACAACGGATGGGGTTCGTTAGGCCCAATAGATCTATCTTTAGGATTCGCGTCAATTAGTAGATCGGTTTACTAATTCTTAGGTTACCAAGCAAAAGGGGCATATTCGGCTTCGATCATTCAACCATATAATGTAGTTTCGATTACTTGTGTCTACTTCGTAAAACAGTTATAAAAGCGCATGTATTCTCAGTCTCAAAAATATATATTGCAAAAGCATTTAAAAAGGGAGTAATGAAACTCACTATACTGTATTTTGTAGTAAAAATACATATGACGACATTGAACAATGCAGGGTTGGCCTTGGATTCACGAACCTATATCAAGTATATATATATTAACACAAAATAGTAATCGAACAAGTTTATATATTATTAATAATATTATACTTGTTATATTATATGTTATATAGATAAATTTATATTTAATCTATGTATATTCTATATAACTCATACTTATCATATTAAATTTTTATTATAGTAATTACTCATTAAAATATTATTTAATATAATATGTAATATTAATAATAATATAGTTATGTTTTATGTCGTAGGTATATTTTTATATAGAAAGTCTTTATTTGATATATTAATGATACTAATAATAATAATGATAAAAATAATAATAATGATGATACTCTTAATAATAATAATAATAATAATAATAATAATAATAATAATAATAATAATAATAATAATAATAATAATAATAATAAGTTTAATAAAAATGCTAATTTTATATATAATGATAATTTTACTAATAATGATAACTTTAATAAAAATGATAGTTGTTAATAAATATGATAGTTTTAATGATAATACTAATAATAATTTAGATGATGATTTTAATAAACAGGTTATTCTTAATATTAATAATAATCTTAATAAAAATAATAATGTTATTTAATCACGACTTAATTGTATTTATATTCATTTTTACTCATAAACGTACTTTTAATTATACTTTTTGGTAGTAATTTACTTAACTATATCCATGATCACAATCTTAGTCGTTTTTATCTTAACATTCGTAATCTTAATTATATTAGTATTAATGATATTAATAATATAATAATTATGATCTCAGGATTGGTATTAGTATAATAATAATAATAATAATAATAATAATAGTAATAATAATAATAATAATAATAATAATAATAATAATAATAATAATAATAATAATAATAATAATAATAATAATAATAATGAAAATAAGAATAGTAATAAGAATAAGTTTACAACCTTTGAAGAGTGAGTTCCTAAAAAAAATAATGCCCTAGCCCAGGCTCGAACCCAAAACCTCTCGCTCCCCACCAACATACCCAATCATTACTCTGTCCATGCTTTTCTGAAATAGCTCACAGACCAATTATCTTAACCTGAATTTTTCTGTTTTCTTATTCTTAAACTAAAACCCAACTTATATGAACCTAATTACCAATTAATGGCCCAAGTACTTATACGGCCCAACAGCATAAACCTTAACGACCCAACAATCAATTTAATAAGCCCGACTGAAATAGGAAGTTAACGGCCCAAAGTCATAATCTACATGTTTAGCCCATTTACTAAAGCCTGATCCAATAGTAGTTTGTTATTTTAAAAAAAATTTTACTGCAAGCTAGGATTGAACTCGCGACCCCCAGCATATCTGACACTTCTCCTAACCATCTGAGTTGTGCGTTTATTTGTGAAAGTACTTGATGTGTGCGAGGTGTACTAGGAAATAGTATTATTTTTTTTACAACGAAATACTATTAAATACGATACAATTTTACACAAGATATTTATTTATTTATAGAATGGATATACCTAAACCTTGCTACAACACTTATAGGCAGTGTACCTAATCGTACAGTAGTGTAGTTTTTAGTAAGTCCGGTTCGTTCCACAGGGAAAATTAAACAAGCTTAACGCTATATTAGTTTTAATCTTATAAAAATACAAATATATATATAAGTAATATTATTATTATAAAAGGGGGGTTTTTACCGTTTAATAACCGGTTTGTCGATTTTAAAACTTTAGTCGCAGTTAAAACCTAATGTAAAATATTAAAAATAAATATAACTTAATTTAAAGCGTAAATTAAATAACGATAATGAAATTGCGATAAATAAAAGTGCGATAAAATAAAATTGTGATAATTAAAAAGTACGATAATTAAAAGTGCAATTAAATACAATGACAATAAATAAAAGTGCAATAATTAAAAGTGCAATTAAATATGAAATAAAAGAATTATGCTTATTTAAACTTCCATAATCATGATGTTTGACGTGTTGATTTTTAGTTTATTCCCATGGGTTAATTGTTCTTTGTCCTGGATTATTCAATATGTCCATACGGATTTGTCCAAAATAGTCCATCAGTCATAATCATAAAATGCGGAAGTTTTTGTCAAATTATTCTTATTCCCGAAGTCAAATATTCCAACTAATTGGGGATTCGAATTGTAACAAGGTCTTAATACTTTGTTTAATGAATACACCAGGTTATCGACTGGGTGTAAACCAAGGTTTTACTACTTTGTTAACAATTACACCAATTACCCTTGAATGTAATCCACCCATGTTTCAACAAGTCTATTAACTATTAATCCAATTCCGTGTCCGGTAAAATGAACAATTATTGGTATTTATAGATATCCCGCCCAACGTACCCAGTCAAGCGTATGTGGTTATATATAAATACGTCAAATTATAAGTCTATATATTAAATCAACGAGGCATCATTTAGTTAATATAAAACCCATTAATAGCCCATAGTCTAATTTCTACAAGTGTCGTTCTTTTGTCCAAACCCCAATTATGGTCCAAAGCCCAATTACTCAATTTTAATATTTAGCCCAACATCACGATTACTTCGGCATTAAATAAGCATAATAATAACTTAGCTACTAGACATTAAATTAAAAATAACATTAACCATAACTTACAATGATTAAAAATAGCGTAGCGTTACACGGACAGAATTTCGACTTGCACCCTTACAACATTCGCTAACATACCCTTATTATTAGAATTAAAATTATATATATATATATATATATATATATATATATATATATATATATATATATATATATATATATATATATATATATATATATATATATATATATATATATATATATATATATATATATATATCTTACGAGTGAGTAAGAAGGAAGAAAAAGATGTATATATCGTTCACCAAACTGCGAATTTATAGGCATGTGGCCTCTCACCTACTGCCATGCGATCGCATGGAAAATGTGCTTCCAGGCCATGCGATCGCATGACCACTTTTTCCAGCTCACAAGACTTTGTTTCTTTGTATGCTGACGGTTTTTATAAATAAATATAATATATAAATAATTATAAGAATTATTTAAATATTATATTATATTTATGTGCATAGTTGACTTGTAATTTTTAGTCCGTTGCATCGAGCGTTGAGAGTTGACTTTGGTCCCGGTTCCGGATTTTCGAACGTCCTTGCGTATAATTTAATATCTTGTACTTTGCGTTTCGCGTCTTGTACTCTTGTAATTTTGAGACGTTTCTTATCAATAATTGGAATCACTTTGATTGTATTTTGTACTTTTGAGCTTTTTGGTCGTTTGCGTCTTCAATTCGTCGAATCTGTCTTTTGTCTTCACCTTTTATTATTTAAACGAATATCACTTGTAAATAGAACAATTGCAACTAAAAGCTTGTCTTTCTTGAGGGATAATGCTATTAAATATATGTTCGTTTTTAGCATTATCAGTATTCAAACACTATTTATCTATATAACTCGTATTTCAGATTCCCCTTCTTAATCATAACTACAAACAGCTTACGACTATCATCATCATCATCTTCCTTAACATAACACCCGTCATCATAATCGTTACTGTTCATCACCACTTTTATCTATCTTCTTTCTCGGTATTCAATAGGATTAAAAGGTACAGCAGCAGTAGACGAACAATAAACAGTAACCTGTGATTAGCATCGTGTTTACTGTATCTCTATCATCATCACTGCAGCAGTCGATGTTGCAGTTTGTGATGGTAATGGATATTGGGTAGTTTATGGTGATGGTTCACGTGGTATGGTGGTTCTGAAGTGATCGTGTCCATAACCGAAAGATAAAAGAAAATCCAAGGAAAAAAAATAATAATACTGGTGGTATTTCGGTGGTGGGTTATGATTTCATGGTGGTTGTCGGATGTAGATCACGATGGTGGTTCAATAAGTGATGATAATGGTGGTGGTGGTTGTAATGGTGTTGTAGTGGTGGAGATGACGGCTGTAACAATAGCAACGGTGTTCGCAGTGGTGGTGGTCGATGGTTTTCAATGAAAAAGAAGAAGAAAGTGTATATAGAGAGAGGAGAGAGAGAGAGAGAGGAATTTTGTGGTGGTTATGGTGACTCACGATGGTTATATGTGGAGTGATAGATTTTTGGTGGGTTTTGATGAATCGGAAATTAAGAACCGACGTACAAGTGGTGGTGAGTTATTATGATGATCGAAGGTGGTTGAACGTGATGGTGGTGGTTCTTGGGTGTAGTAAGGACGTACTATGGTGGTGATTCAAGGTCGCGGTGGAAGTGATGTGGTGATCAAAGTGAATATGGTGAGTGTTTGGTGGTGGAAGGTGATGATCTTCGTATAAAGGAATTAACTGTGAACAATAATATGGAAGAATGAATCGAATTTTATTGAATGAGTGTAGTGGGAATTCATACAGATTGTGATATTCTTGATAAAATATAATAGATTTATCTAAAAGTTAATTAACCATAATTGACCACATTAGTAGGAGAAATTTGTTGTAGGGTGGCCCCATTTTGGTTTGTTTGTCAATTAACACAAAGAAGGAAAAACGAGCACTAATTTAAATTTAAGTGTGGTGATGATTGCATACAATGCATCTATATATATATATATATATATATATATATATATATATATATATATATATATATATATATATATATATATATATATATATATACATTAAGTTGTTGTGAAGCAAACAAAACAAATACAGTAACACATTCCCTACTTTATTCCAATCACGAATATTAGATCAATCAATTGAAAACGAAAATAATATAATAATAAATAACGTGTTAAAATAACCTAGCAGCCATAAATTTTAAATTTATCTGCCGACAGTTTCTATTAGGAAGTGTATATCGTGCTCCGTTGTTACTCAATGATGGATAAAAGTCTTCGGAAAGATCCCAAATTTTTTTACAATAAATATCTTTATTTATTTTGGTCATTGTGGTATAAAATTTAATCATTAATTTATTAATTAAAAATTACATCAACTGTCCCTCTCAATTCTGAGTAAAATATAAAAAGTCTTAAAATTTAATAATTAGATCCTAAATATATTTTTAATAAGTCTATAATTTATATAACTCATTTTTGGATCATCGTTTATTTTAAAATCATATAAGTTTGAATTTAACTTACTTAGTATCAATCGGAACATCAAATGAGTATTATAATCATTTAATATTTATTATTTTTTTAATATATTTTATTTATATATAGTTTTGTTGTAAATAATAATTATAATAATATCCTATTTTTATTTTATTTTACATAATTCGTTCTAATAACAACAACATATAATATTATATTCCAATTACCATTTATATACACACATACCTATTTACAATTAATTGTTCGTGAATCGTCGAAACTGGTCGAAGGTAATTGCATATATGAAACAGTTCAAAATTTTCGAGACTCAACACTACAGACTTTGCTTACCGGGTCGTCACATTTTATAAATTTTAAAAATTATAAATGATTAGAGTGTCACGTCTTCTTTAAAAAGGAATATAACTTTATCAATATCTGGAACCACTTTTGACAAATTGTTACCGAGCCATTTTAACGTTATCTTAAAATTTAGAATCTTTCTAGAAACCTTTTGACAAATTTATAAATAATAACGGTACGTGATTTTATTGAATATAAATATATATAACTTGAAACTTGTAAATAAAAACGTGTTTATATATATTTTGAATTATTAATAAACGATATTAGTAATCGATTAGTGAGTCGATTGATATTTAAATAAGTAATTAAAATATTTGACAAGTCAGAGTAAAGGCTAGTACATAAATGTTTCATACCAAATTATGTTATATTATGAAAACGATTTTTAACAAACTTCGAAATATAAGTAGTTTTGAAAACCCAAATAATATATTATTAAGTAAATATTTTAATTATAATATGTACAAATTATATTTCTAAATAAATATATATAGATATATATGTAGATATGTATATAGTTATATATTTTAAAAAATGATTAAATATAATATTAACTAGATACAAAACGTTTTGATATTATCATATATTTAATTCATAACAAAATGTTGATTTACAGAAGCAAATGACCAAAACACTCAAATGATTAAGTTATTTTTCGAGTGGGATAGTTTATTGTTGATTTGAGTCTTGTTATGTATAAAGGTACATTACACGAAACATAAAGTACAAGTTTTCTCAGCGTACTAAACGTCGTTCGAAAAACCGGAACTGATACATAAGTCGAGTGTCAACGTACAAGTCATTGGAACCAGGATTACAAGTTAACTATACTCGTGAATATAATATAATATATATATAATTATATAAATTAAATAAATATATAAATTAAATAATAATAATTGAGTGTCGGCAAATATAATTGGGCGAAGTTGAGCTGGCCAAAGGAGCCATGCGATCGCATGGTCCTAAGGTACAGAACCCATGCGATCGCATGGGGTTCTGATTCACCAAAATTTGTTTAAATACTCGAGCTTTCGGACGAACTGAAAACACACTTCATTCTTTCAATCTTTCTCAATCTCTCTACTCTATTTATATATTATTATTATTATTATTATTATTATTATTATTATTATTATTATTATCATTATTATTATTATTATTAAGATTAATATTATTATTATTAATATTAGTATTATTATCAGTAGTAGTATTATTATTGTATTATACATAAAATACTACGACGAGGTTCTGCTCGCATGTTTTCAAAATGGATTATATCTATGGAGGTTATGGGTATGGTTCGGGGGTATAGCACGTGAGGTCAATATAGTGTTTATCATCTCCGTTGCATCTATGTACTTTCCTGCAATATTGAATCTCAATATTGATACGTGAGCACTCATATCTTATCTTTTATATATTAATAGTGTATCCCTGACTAGTGCTCGGGTATATATGATTATGCATGCTTGTATGCTTAGTTTTTGTCGTTAGATAGTTTATGATGAATCATGAATTTGATACATATGAGGCTGAGATAAGGTATATGATATGCATGTCGTTGGAAAGCTGACAAAAAATTAATAACTTTTCATTTAGAAAGCGTATGATTTCAATGAACAGATTAAAAGATATCGTCAATTGAATTATCTATAATTTTATGTATTATTGTTAAAATGATGATTATTATTATTATTATTATTATTATTATTATTATCGTTATCGTTATCATTATCGTTATCGTTATCGTCGTTATTATCGTCATTTATATTATTATCTAATAATAATATTATTATCATTATCATTATCGTTATTAATATAAGTATTATCATTAAAAATTATTATTGTTATTATTATTACTATCTTTATTATCATTAAGGTTATTATTAATATTATTATTATTATTATTATTATTATTATTATTATTATTATTATTATTATTATTATTATTATTATTAAAAATAATTAATATTTTTACCAAAACTATCATTTTATTATTTTTATCGTTATTATTATTATTAAAAGTATCATTAATATTAAAACTATCATTTTGTTTTGAAATATCATTGTTATTATTAAATATCATTATTATTATCATTATTAAAAATTATCATTTTGAATAGAATTATTATTTTTATAAAATATTATAATTATTACAGTTAATAATAAAAAGTATCGTTATTATTATTATTATCATGTTTAGAATAATCATTTTATTATAATTAATATCATCATTAGTAAAAATAATTATTGTCATTGTTATTATTAATAGAATAATAATTATTATTATTATTATTATTATTACAAAATAATACAACTTTTACGCATTATTATTATCAATATTATTTTATCAAATAAATATGTAATACAAAGATATTTTTACCACATGTAATATAATTATTAATAACACATACCACTATGTTTTATGATATTAGGTGAACTTTATAAATATTATTATTTAAGATATATAAAAGTATATTTTTATAAATTTTAATATAAATTTTTATTAATAAATGACTTGTAATAAAATCTGATAATTATATTTAAATATATAAAATGACTATATTTAAGTTATATAATAAACATGTATAGATTTTGGAAATCATCTTGGGTCAAATTGACTTTTGTTGACTTTTGCATATCGGACTCGAGCATTAGGATTGTGATACACTACGACTTGACCTAAATTGTTAGACAGATATTGATCAATATATAAATATATATATATTTAATATAGGTTCGTGAATTCAAGGCCAAACTTGCATTGTTCAGTACCGTCATTTGCATTATTGCTACGAAATACACTATCGTGAGTTTCATTACTCCTTTTTTATATATATTTTGGGACTGAGAATACATGCGCTGCTTTTGTAACTATTTTACGAAATAGACACAAGTACTGAAACTACATTCTATGGTTGAATTATTATACCAGATATCACCCTTTTTAGCTTGGTAGCCTAAGAATTTGGGAACAGACCCCCAAATTGACGCGAATAGTGAAGATAGATCTATGGAATTTGACATGTCCCATCCGGGTTACGGATGCTTTAGTACTTCGATTTTATATACAGATGAGTGTACCTGTATATTTGGGGATATTCTAGATGCATTTGTTAATGTCGGTTACCTGGTGTTTACCATATGAATAATTTTTAATTCGCGGGTTATGCATACTATTTTGTACTCGGGTTACGTGTACAATTAGATATCTGAAATCTTGTGGTCTATTAAAGTGAAGAAAATGAATGTTTATGATAAACTAATGAACTCACCAACCTTTTGGTTGACACTTGAAAGCATGTTTATTCTCAGGTATTAAAGAAATCTTCCGCTATGCATTTGCTCATTTTAAAGATATTACTTGGAGTCATTCATGGCATATTTCAAAAGATGTTGCATTCAAGTCATTGAGTTCAAGATTATTATTAAGTCATTTATATATTGGGACATATTATGAAATGGTATGCATGCCTGTCAACTTTCAATGTAATGAAAGTTTGTCTTTTAAAAACGAATGTAATGTTTGTAAAATGTATCATATAGAGGTTAGAACCTCGTAATGTAACCATATGTTATTGTATTCGTCCTTATGGATTAGGACGGGTCGCTTCAAGTAAGCACCTCTTTAGCCTTAATCTTAATACTGCTTTTGTAATAACACTGACAACAGTTTCCTGCGATGTGAGTACACAGGCACAGAGATCGGTACCTAGCAAACCCACCTTTGGATATCAATCAAATTAGTTTTACTGCCTTGTCACTTGAACGGTACTGCAACAGGATTCCTATCAGTGAACTGCTAACACACAATCTCAACAACTATCGGGTAAGCATGATGTTAAGAAATATTTGTGCATCTGTAAATACAATCTTAAAACATGTACATTGGCAAAAAAAAGTATATGTACATACATGAAAACTGACCAATACTAACTTGTGATGAATACAAAACACATAAAGATTTCTTTCACATTTACATAAAGGCATGTCCTATCATCGCAGTCATAGCAGCAGGTATTACTGCTTTCAAATTATACTTCACATTACATCATCGTATACATCTAAAATGTTTTACAAACAGTCTGTGGAATTCACCTGAGAAACCATTATCGAGCAAGTGGGTGGCAACAGGGATTGGTTCTACAAATGCTGCAATGATTGCTCATTGAAAGTGACGGAGAATGTAGATGACCCTACCAAATTCACTTACAGGACCAACAAGACCCAATCAACCTTTACACCCACGTAAGGAAAGAATTAAAATAATACCGCATGCGCATCGTAGTTGCATCCTGTAACTATATTGTTTTTACATATGGCAGCTACTGTTTCAAGACAATTGTTAACGATACGTCAACCACGAAATTCTTCACGTACTTCTCAGATGCTGGTAACCAAATTGTTGGCCACACATGTGAAGAGTTGGTCATAGTCAAGGGTATGATCAAGCCCATGAAATACCACCACCCATACAAGAAATTGCAGGACAAAAACACACGTTTCAGTTTCGCTACAACCCGCAATCAAGAAAAAACTATCCAAAGTTCATTTTTGTGAGGCTGCTAGATGAAATTTCGGAACCCGTTCTAAACACACCTCCAGCTAATATACCGACAATTACTCAGACAACAGGTTTGCCTCTTAAAAACACCAGCCTCATTCTTTTTTGGCACTCTAATATTTGAATAATGCTATTATATATTATGAGGTATACTTTTCGTACCGTATAATTGCCAGCTGAAAAAAAATGAAACTGTAAAAAAATAAATAAACTCTTATTCTTTCTTAGATCCTAATTAGATCTCAAATATTGTGAACTCACAAGCAATTGTTGCCCAGCAACTTATTCTGAAGTTACATTGTTTGCTATTTTCTTCCCCTTCGAATATTGTAAACACCTACGCTAACTGCTCAAACAATATAACTCTGTTTGTGTTTTAAGGTTTCTATCATGTTATAATTATGCGCGAGGGTTTGTAACACAATTATCGTAATAAAAGTCATTATTTTGCTTAACGCAGGCTCGGAAACCATAATGAATCCACCACCACAATCGTTGGAACAACGAGAAAAAGGCCTGAAATCCATGATCACTCCACCACCACAGCAGTTGGAACAACAACCAGAAACAAAACAAGGAATATCCAAGAAAACAGCTAGGCGGGTTCTATTTACTGAGGACTCGGATGAAGGAAAGGCCACAACAAAGAAGCCTCGCGGTGAACAAGGACAGAAGAAGTAGGTTGCTGGTGCCAATCTTTTGGGATTAACATGTAACCCAAAACAACTCAAGTACCTTCACATAGATAGAAGGCCTTTTCTAATGTATGTAAATTATGAGTGTCGTAACTATGTATGACTTAATTTCTAGACTATCGTCAACCACTCTGCGCTGTAAATTATGGTACTTTCTTAGGTTTGTAATCGTTCCTAAAACAGTTGGTTGTGTAACCTATGTTCACTTTGTAACCTTAGTGTGCTTGACTTTTCAAATCGGAATATGCAGAATGTTTAATGAATGTCAGTAATTTCTTAGTTTTGTAATCGCTACTAAAACATTTTGTAGTGGTTCCTAAAACAGTTGATCATGTGCCTATTCCACAACTATGTAATGCTTTAAGTATACTAGAAATTTGCACTCTAACATACCAAGGAATCAAACAAAAATAGTGAAATAACATATAAATCAAAATATTTTGTTTGAGCACTAAAAAGTATTTCAACAATTGCAAATACCACTAAAATAGAGGGGCACAATTTGTATACGCTGGAAATATCTATTTTAGAGGGAAACTTGGTACCGGTTCACTTAAAAATATCTACCTACAAATAAACCGAGTATTTAAAACACCATCCCCTCATTTTCTCAAGTAAGATACACACTTCATTACAAAGATCTCTTCAACTGCTACCATCTCTTTCCTTGCAAAGCCTTCTCAAACACCATCATTTACTTCCAGACAATCGGCATCTACACGCAACCCCTTCAATGGCGAATCCAGGTTATTCCTTTTTCTCAAACAACATTTAGGTTACTTCATGCACTCTGCATTCGTATGAGTGATTGTTGATATGAAACCCTAAAATCATTTACTCAAACTTTATAATGTCATAGGTGCTGTTTATGCTGTTAATTTGTACATACATTTAGTGTTTGTATTTGACTTTGATTGTAAACTAAACTTATAGGATAAACGATTCACATCTTCGTTCCTATTAAATATGTGTCAAGGCTTATAATTGTTAGTTTAGTTTCCATTTTATAAAAATGTTTATTGTAGGAATACTGATTTTACAAGTTTTACACATGCAAATAAGTCAAATTAATGCCCTTTGTCAAGCATCATTTGTGTTACTTAACAGTTGGCCATAGGCTTTACATTCAAACCAGTTTTTTGTGGATATGAAATCCTAAAAAAATTGACTCGAGTTTTATAATTCCATGAATGCATTTTGTGTCCTTAAGTTACATATAAAATAGCTGTATGTTTTTAGTTTTCATTATAAAATAAACTTATAACTGAAACTGAATAGCTGTTGGATTAGTTTCTGTTTTTAACACATTATTATTGAAGTAGCCATCATGTTACAACACTCAGAATGCTTTAAAAGGCTACCGTTATTTTAACTGCACATCAAATATAATTATAAATTACAATAGCTGACTAAACATGCGTGGCTGCAGACAATCAAGCATCTTCAAGCCTGACTCAAACCCGTGCTATAGAACAACAAGCATTTGCTTAGAGATACAACGTCTGGGATACTGTGGATGTGACCTACGTTTTCTGCAAAATCCCACAAGGAACATTTTGGGTGAGTTAGTTACATTTCAAGCAAGATTACTTAATAACATTTGCTTATTTTATTTATTTTGCTAAACTTTTATAAAAGTAAGATAGTGGAGTTTAGAATGTGGTTCTTTCTCTGTGGAGATGTTTAGAACATTTATTTTCACAAAACATGAACAATTTTAAAATGGTGGCTTCCGCTTTCAGAAAAAAATATGATACCAATTCGTTTTGGTTCAAGCTAACATCAATTTATTGCCAACTTAGTAATTAGTTTTTTGCATCTATCTAAAATATTTAATACTGGTGTGGTCCAGGAACTGCCTGCAGAATTGAATTAGCTTAGAGAGCTCAAAGCTGGATGCAGCTATCCGTGTATGGATCTCGAAGGCGAGATCCATACGTGGGGTTTGATTCAGGCTAGAGGTGCAAGGAAGAAAGAACTGTTGGTTTATGTAGGTTGGCAATTGTATCTGGCTAACACTGAAATGTCCCGTTCATATTGATTATAAACGTTCCATATTAATTGATTTCGTTGCGAGGTTTTGACCTCTATATGAGAAGTTTTTCAGAGACTGCATTCATTTTTAAAACAACCATAACCTTTATTTTATCAATAAAGGTTTTAAAAACATTACGTAGATTATCAAATAATGATAATCTAAAATATACTGTTTACACACGACCATTACATAATGGTTTACAATAGAAATATATTACATCGACATATGTTTCTTGAATGCAGTTTTTACACAATATCATACAAACATGGACTCCAAATCTTGTCCTTATTTTTGTATGCAATAGCGGAAGCTCTTAGTATTCACCTGAGAATAAACATGCTTTAAACGTCAACAAAAATGTTGGTGAGTTATAGGTTTAACCTATATATATCAAATCGTAACAATAGACCACAAGATTTCATATTTCAATACACATCCCATACATAGAGATAAAAATCATTCATATGGTGAACACCTGGTAACCGACATTAACAAGATACATATATAAGAATATCCCCATCATTCCGAGACACCCTTCGGATATGATATAAATTTTGAAGTACTAAAGCATCCGGTACTTTAGATGGGGTTTGTTAGGCCCAATAGATCTATCTTTAGGATTCGCGTCAATTAGGGTGTCTGTTCCCTAATTCTTAGATTACCAGACTTAATAAAAAGGGGCATATTCGATTTCGATAATTCAACCATAGAATGTAGTTTCACGTACTTGTGTCTATTTTGTAAATCATTTATAAAACCTGCATGTATTCTCATCCCAAAAATATTAGATTTTAAAAATGGGACTATAACTCACTTTCACAGATATTTCCTTCCTCGGAAATAAGACTTGGCCACGGATCCATTCACGAACCTATACAAATATGTAAATATATATCAAAGTATGATCAAAATATAATTACAACCATTTTTATTATGTTTTAAAGATTTGAGTGTATTAAGTCAGCTGTCCTCATTAGTAACCTACAACTAGTTGTCCACAGTTAGATGTACAGAAATAAATCGATATATATTATCTTGAATCAATCCACGACCCAGTGTATACACGTCTCAGGCTAGATCACAACTCAAAGTATATATATTTTTGGAATCCACCTCAACCCTGTATAGCTAACTCCAACATTACTGCATATAGAGTGTCTATGGTTGTTCCAAATAATATATATACATGGGTCGATATGATATGTCAAAACATTTACATACGTGTCTATGGTATCCCAAGATTACATAATATATTAGAATACATGTATAATACAATATAAGTTAGCTAGGATATGATTTGTATAAATTTGTTAAACATTTCCCGTAGCTAAAAAGATCACAAATATCCAATCTTGTTTTACTCATAACTTCTTCATTTTAAATCCGTTTTGAGTGAATCAAATTTCTATGGTTTCATATTGAACTCTAATTTAAGAATCCAAACAGAAAAAGTATAGGTTTATAGTCAGAAATTTAAGTTACATGTCAATTACTAAAGAGGTAGTCATTTCCGTCGAAAGAACGAAATCTTGATGACCATTTTGAAAAACATACTTTCACTTTGAATTTAACCAAGATTTTTGAATATAGTTTCATGTTCATATGAAAAATCATTTTCCCAGAAGAACAACTTTTAAATCAAAGTTTATCATAGTTTTTAATTATCCAAACCAAAACAGCCCCGGTTTCACTACGACGGCGTATATCCGATTTTATGGTGTTCATCGTGTTTCCAGGTTTTAAATCATTAAGTTAGCATATCATATAGATATAGAACATGTGTTTAGTTGATTTTAAAAGTCAAGTTAGAAGGATTAACTTTTGTTTGCGAACAAGTTTAGAATTAACTAAACTAGGTTCTAGTGATTACACGTTTAAACCTTCGAATAAGATAGCTTTATATGTATGAATCAAATGATGTTATGAACATCATTACTACCTCAAGTTTTCTGGATAAAACTACTAGAAATGAGAAAAATAGATCTAGCTTCAAAGGATCCTTGGATGGCTTGAAAGTTCTTGAAGCAGAATCATGACACGAAAACAGTTCAAGTAAGATTTTCACTCGAAATAAGATTGTTATAGTTGTAGAAATTGAATCAAAGTTTGAATATGAATATTACCTTGAATTAGAAAGATAACCTACTGTAAATAACAAAGGTTCCTTGATCTTAGATGATTTCTTGGAATGGATTAGAAAGCTTGGAAGTAGACTTGCAAACTTGAAAGTATTCTTGATTTTTATGAAACTATACATATGGAATTTATGAAGAACACTTAGAACTTGAAGATGAAACTTGAGAGAGATCAATTATATGAAGAAAATTGAAGAATGAAAGTGTTTGTAGGTGTTTTTGGTCGTTGGTATATGGATTAGATATAAAGGATATGTAATTTTGTTTTCATGTAAATAAGTCATGAATGATTACTCATATTTTTGTAATTTTATGAGATATTTCATGCTAGTTGCCAAATGATGGTTCCCACATGTGTTAGGTGACTCACATGGGCTGCTAAGAGCTGATCATTGGAGTGTATATACCAATAGTACATACATCTAAAAGCTGTGTATTGTACGAGTACGAATATGGGTGCATACGAGTAGAATTGTTGATGAAACTGAACGAGGATGTAATTGTAAGCATTTTTGTTAAGTAGAAGTATTTTGATAAGTGTCTTGAATTCTTTCAAAAGTGTATGAATACATATTAAAACACTACATGTATATACATTTTAACTGAGTCGTTAAGTCATCGTTAGTCGTTACATGTAAATGTTGTTTTGAAACCTTTAGGTTAACGATCTTGTTAAATGTTTTTAACCCATTGTTTATTATATCAAATGAGATGTTAAATTATTACATTATCATGATATTATGATATATAATATATCTTAGTATGATATATATACATTTAAATGTCGTTACAACGATAATCGTTACATATATGTCTCGTTTCGAAATCATTAAGTTAGTAGTGTTATTTTTACATATGTAGTTCAGTGTTAATACACTTAATGATATATTTACTTATCACTTAATATAATTAACCAAGTGTATCAATATCTTAATATGATTCATATGTACCTAGTAAGTCGTAGTTATAACGATAATCGTTATATATATCGTTTTCGAGTTTCTTAATTTAATAGTCGCATTTTTATGTATATAACTCATTGTTAAAATACCTAATAAGATACTTACTTATAATAAAATCATGTTAACTATATATATAACCATATATATGTCATCGTATAGTTTTTTACAAGTTTTAACGTTCGTGAATCACCGGTCAACTTGGGTGGTCAATTGTCTATATGAAACCTATTTCAATTAATCAAGTCTTAACAAGTTTGATTGCTTAACACGTTGGAAATATTTAGTCATGTAAATATCAATCTCAATTAATATATATAAACATGGAAAAGTTCGGGTCACTACAGTACCTACCCGTTAAATAAATTTCGTCCCGAAATTTTAAGCTGTTGAAGGTGTTGACGAATCTTCTGGAAATAGATGTGGATATTTCTTCTTCATCTGATCTTTAGGCTCCCAGGTGAACTCGGGTCCTCTACGAGCATTCCATCAAACCTTAACAATCGGTATCTTGTTTTGCTTAAGTCTCTTAACCTCACGATCCATTATTTTGACGGGTTCTTCAATGAACTGAAGTTTTTCATTGATTTGGATTTCGTCCAACGGAATAGTGAGATCTTCTTTAGCAAAACATTTCTTCAAATTCGAGACGTGAAAAGTGTTATGTACAGCCGCGAGTTGTTGAGGTAGCTCCAGTTGGTAAGCTACTGGTCCGACACGATCTATAATCTTGAATGGTCCAATGTACCTTGGATTTAGTTTCCCCCATTTACCAAATCGAACAACGCCTTTCCAAGGTGAAACCTTAAGCATGACCATTTCTCCAATTTCAAACTCTATATCTTTTCTTTTACTGTCCGCGTAGCTCTTTTTTCGACTCTGGGCGGTTTTCAATCGTTGTTGAATTTGGATGATTTTCTCGGTAGTTTCTTGTATTATCTCCGGACCCGTAATCTGTCTATCCCCCACTTCATTCCAACAAATCGGAGACCTGCACTTTCTATCATAAAGTGCCTCAAACGGCGCCATCTCAATACTAGAATGATAACTGTTGTTGTAGGAAAATTCTGCTAACGGTAGGTGTGACGATCGCTCCAAATCCATATGGACGAACACGTCATACATCGATTTCATTGCGAGGTATTTGACCTCTATATGATACGTTTTATAAACATTGCATTCTTTTGAAAAGGCACACCATAAATGAATATTAAATCAAAGGTTTTCGACATCTGATGATTTCTACATATAAACAATCACCTTATATAATAGTTTACAACAGTACTTCCGTTGACAATGCAGTCTAAATAAGGTACATGGTGATGAATTGGTGAATGCAACGTTTTCTTGAAAAAATATGCCATGTAAGACTCCATGCACATAGCTTGTCTATCATATAAGCAAACAGCGGAAGACTTCTAGGGAACCTGAGAATAAACATGCTAACAAGTGTCAACACAAAGGTTGGTGAGTTCATAGTTTTAGTGTTTCGCATAATCTGCATATAAAAGTGGATAACAAGATTTCAGTTGTTTCACCCAGAAACGTTTATCAAAATATTCTACGAAATTGAGCACCCTGGTAACTAAACTTAACGTATATATAATTTGTACCCTTTGTATAATCATCTTAATAATACACGTAAACCAATGTGTACGCTTCTCAAATAGCATACGTCCGTTAAAAGGCTAGTGCTCTAGCTCGGACGGGGATATCAAGCCCTATGGATCCATATACTGCTACTCGCGTCCACCAGTTCTTATAACTGGCAGTTACTAGTTACCAAAGCTAAGGGATTTTCGGTTCAAACTCAGTGTAGAATTTAGTATGTACTTGTATCCATTGTGTTTAAAATAAAGTGCATGTATTCTCAGCCCAAAAATATATATTGCAAAAGCAATTAAAAAGGGAGCAAATGAAACTCACACATATAAATATTGTAAATCAGTTAATAAAGCATTTGCATGTATTCTCAGCCCAAAAATGTAGAGAGTAAAAGGGATCATATGAAACTCACCTTAGCAGCACATACAGTTGTTCATCGTAATGTGACCGAAACTCGGTATATCAAAGAATCGTAGATCTCAACCTAGAGAACATATGTTGGTCAATAAATGTCTATCAAGCTAGGTCAGGTCATAGTGTATCACAATCCTAATGCTCGAGATCGACATACAAAAGTTATCCAAAGTCGTTTCAAAAAGTCAATTTTGACAGTAGTTTAACAAAATGAGACGTGCCTTATATAAAGATTCATTTACTCGGTTAGCAATATTTAAAAATTCACTTTATCAATCTCGTAAACAAGTTGTTTAAATCTTAATTGTAGATTCAAAAGCAATTTCAATTAACGTCAATCATAATTCAGTTAATCATATCTTTTAATCCGTTCATCGAAACTATTCGGTGTCTAAATGAAAAGTTATCGATTTTTCGCCAGCTTTCCAAAAACATGTATATCATATACCTTTTACCAGTAATATATGGATTTAATTCGTGATTCATTATAAACTGTTTAATGATGAAATTTAGCATACAAGCATTTATAAATATATATACTCGAGTACTAGACATGGATACACTATTAATATATAATAGATAAAATATAAGTACTTACGTATTAATATTGAGATTCAATATTGTAGGAAAGTACGTAGACGTAACGAGATGATAAACACTAGGTTTGATTCATAAATATATCCCCGAACATTACCCATAACCTCCTTGGCAATAACCCATAATTTCCTTAGCTCTATCCCGCTCTTAAAACCATTTTGAAAGTGACACACTCATAACCTCGTCGTAGTATTTTATGTATAATACTAATTAATAATATTAATAATAATAAGATTAATAATAATAATAATAATAATAATAATAATAATAATAATAATAATAATAATAATAATAATAATAATAATAATAATAATATAAATATGGAGTATGATATGTATGTGTGTAAGACAGAGACCAAAATGCTTGAGCTTTTATAGGTGTGGCCTGGTTCTGATGCCCATGCGATTGCATGGGTTTTATGCCTATTTGCCATGCGATCGCATGGCCGTCAGATCCAGCTCACATATTTTTTTTGTAATTTTGTTTGTCGACATAATTTAATATAATATATATAATATATTTAATTTAAATAATTAATTATATATTATATTAAATTCACATGCATAGTTGACTTGTAATTTTTGTTCCGATAAGTCGTACGTCATCACTCGACTTATGTCCCGGTTCCAGTTTTTCGAGCGTCTCTTCGTACGTTGAGAAAACTTGTACATTACGTTTCGCGACTCGTACATTTGTCAAAATATAGTCTTAAATTATTCCTAAACTATACCACTCAAAGTATATCTTAAACTTTCGAGTATTTTGGTCATTTACTTCTATAAATCATCGTCTCGTTATTTGTTATTATATATATAATAACAGATTGTTTTATGACCAAGTTAATATTATATTTAAATATATATATTCAATATTTAATAAACACGTTTTTAAAATACATAACACAGGTTATTCATATATCTAATTCCAACAGTTAATATTCCTTATTATTGTATGTGTCCAAGTTACGTTATTTAAACAAACACTTTATCATTTGTTCCGAATACCGTTAAAAATGAATGATTTCTCAAATCAACGTGGACCTCTCAATAGAGACCCGTAATGATATCATAATCCTTAAGAGACTCAGTAAATGTCTTTTACTTGAATCGTTTGGCATAATCTTTTAACTCCGTAGTTAAATATATCAATCAGGTAATCAATCAAATAAGATTAATGCACAGTATCATATACCCAACACTTAGTTACATTTTCAAGTTATAGTATATGTATCTATTTACATATAGTTATTCGTGCATCATCGTGAATAAACGAAAGGTAATTGAATAGTTCAAGAATTTTGAGATTCAGTTTAACAGACTTTGCTTATCGTATCGAAATCATATAAGATTAAGTTTAAATTTGGTCGAAAATTTTTGGGTCATCACAGTACCTACCCGTTAAAGAAATTTCGTCCCGAAATTTGAGTGAGGTCGTCATGGCTAACAATAAAAATTTTTTCATGACGTATATGAGTTGATAATTAGAGTTTTATCACCGTTGAATAATATGGATAACACAATCCAATTACTCGAAGCGTATGAGGGAAGTTATCGTAAAAGAGTGAAATGAAGAATATAGATTCGTCTTAACTCTTGACATATTAACGATTGATTTTCGTAATTTAAGGAATAGAAAATCTTCATTATATAAATAAGATTTGATTCTTCGGAATTTAAGGAAATTGGGATTTCCTTTGATTAAATGCGTAATCTGCCTCGATTGCTATGTCTGATATTTTGCTATAAATTAACCTCTTCCGTTTCATTTATTTTCACCACTCCTATAATCTTCTTTCTTATTTCATACTTACAAAATATTTGTGAAAATGCTTCATCCAGTTCTGATTCTTGATATTTTCTTGGCTATCATATCATTCATTCTTCTTTTTCATCTGCCACCAGAGGAGGTTATTTTCTTCTACTATTACCTTGGGGTTATATTGTTTTTCATTCTCCCGTGTCTTTATATTGCTATACGCATTGATATACACGGTTTGTAATTTCGGGGTTGTTTTCGGGCTTTATATTTTCCATTATATTTCGGAGCTTCATGCTTTCGTTTTCTCTTCCCGACTTTAAGTCAAGCGAATAATGGTTCAAAATTCGTAGATATGGATTTTGAAATGAACATAATTAATGTTCTAAGAAAGAAACGGTAATGGCACAATCTAACTTGTCAAATTACCAGAATACCTCGAAAAAGACCGAATCATCAAGAAAAATATTTTCTTAATATGTTTAGAGGTTAAATAGAATGAAAGAGTTATGTAACATGGTTCATGATGAGGGTATGATCTGTGAACCTTTATCACGTTTCATTAGAAACTCAGCATGACTTACTGTAATATAATCACGTTGATCAAGTGTCATTATATTATATTAACTCATGCTTCAATTCCCAACATTACTTCAAAACATTTATATTTTAAACTTGAAAGTTTCAGAATTTAGAAACTAAAATAGTTTCTTTTATGGTGTAACACAGATATCGTAAAGAGAAAATTGATTTTCGATAAGAATGATTATGAAATTATCTCCAGAAATATGGAGGATATTTATAATGAAAGATACGATGATATCTTAGAATTTCTAATATCAGAGGATGATGAAGAATATTGTCCGCAAGGGTTTAGATTCGGAAGCAAGGTATTCGTTAATGGCTTCAACAGATACTGAATCATTTGGATTCTTTAAAGACAGGTTTTGTCCTTGTGATTTATCCACAGCCTCTTTCATACTTTGCTCAATCCGTTTTCCAGTTCCAAACTTTCTCTTTTTCTCAGCTTTACCACCATACTATTCTTTATCATCAAACTTTTGACTGTTAAGGTCGTTTACAGTTTTTGCTGCTTCATCAACATTTTTCCAAAATTCGGAGAACTAGTTTAGTAGTTTGGGGTGTTTTTCGGAAACTTCACATTCGAAGTATGTAAGTCCAAGAGGTAGACGTTATATGTACACATATAACTGTTGGCATAGACGTGCTACAAGATTTCAAAATACTGATTGCTAATTCCTGATAGTTGGTATGGCAATTGCCGTTACAAGATGTGGATGAGTACATGATACGGTTTCAATGAGTATAAGGATTTTTCGGAAGGTCAAAGATCAATGAAGTTGTTGATAAATTTACTGCTAATGTGGTGGAACATGAAAGGTTCCCCAGTAACAAAAACGTATATGCCAAAGTTACAAGTCTGAAAGGTCGTCGTTGACTGGTTGAACGGTTGATAATACTGGATACTTTTGGAAAGGAATTGCAAGGTTATTTTCAGTAATAACAATGCTAAAGGATCTTTCACATTTTTGAAGTCAAAGTATAGCTTTGAAAGATGTAGAGATCTAAGAATGATGTCACCCGTTAAATCTTGACTTGGATTCTGATCCGTCAATATCAGAATATGTAATTGAATTTGTATGGAAATGATTGTATATCGCTGTGAGCATAGTTAATAATTTTTGAATCAAAGTTGAAGAATGTACAGTGTAACATATTAATTGTGAACTTAAATATTTCCCGGGAATTACCTACCCGTTAAAGATTTCACAAGTAATATTTTGTACAAAAGAATTTTTATTACCGTCTTTATGAAAATATATGTATGTATATTTTCTTCAGATGTAATACAGATTTGATGAGTTAATATCATATTAAGCTCATTTGATTTTCGACTTGAATTAGAAATGAATAAAACATTAAAGATTTAATAATCTTTACGGAGTATTTCACTAATGTAATCAATACTCAGTTTTATTGATATTTTCTCAGTGAATCATGTTGGTGCTCATGGAACTCTTGCTAACTTCGCAAGGTACGAATGATGTTTTCTAGAAAGTTTCGAATACATCGAAGATGAAAGTATAAAATCAACCATATAATTGAATAATATACTTAGTTTATTATGAAATGGAATTCATTGAGTTGGAAACAGAGATTGTAGTTAACGATGGTTAAGTCATTAACGAAGTATGTACATCATAGCATATTAGTAATATGAATTAACCGAGTAGTACCTACCAGTTAAGATTCACACGTAATAACTTGGTACGAAAAGATTTATTTTGATTTCAAAATTCATATATATTAAATATACATAAAATTTCTTCAGGGGAAATGAGTTAATACTTCATCGGTTATTGTTGCTGGTATTTCTTGGTAACTACGGTGCGTATGACGTTGATGCTCGTGGAACAGATTGTGAAGTTGAGGTTTGCGATGCGGATGTTGTTGGTGGTGGTAATGGTACTGTTGGTGTTGTTGTTGGTGGTACTGTTGATGCCGGTGATGCTGCTGGTGCTTGTAACCTTTGCACCATATTCTCCAAAGCCACTACCCGAGCGCGAAGCTCGTTGACTTCTTCTACTACACCGGGATGATTGTCGATTCGGACGAGCGGACGAATAAGATTTAGAATGTGAGATAGTATATAATCATGACTAGATACTCTGGAAATGAGAGAGAAAATGGTATTACGAACAGGTTCGCCGGTAAGTGCTTCAGGTTCTTCGCCAAGAGGGCAATGTGGTGGATGGAAGGGATCGCCTTCTTCTTGTCTCCAATAATTAAGTAGGCTACGAACCCATCCCCAATTCATCCAGAATAGATGATGGCTAGTTGGTTGATCCATTCCAGTTACACTTTCTTCAGAGTTCAGGAGAATATCCATATCGGAATAGCTGTCGGAATTTAAGAAATTTGAACTAGATACGGGATCCATCTTGTATAATTAGATAGATGATTTTTGATATGAAATAGATTATAGAATTTAGTTTGGTATTCTTCAATACATAATTTACATATATATATATATATATATATATATAATACCAAATTCCATAAATCACGGAGAAATTTTCGGAAGATGTCAGGAAAAGTTTACAGTAACAGATACGTTAAGATATGAATTTTTGTCTATACACTATTTATGCAATCAATGCAGCAAAACGTGTCTAGACTTAAGAATGATAAGCATGTAATTTTCGACAAAAATGATAAGCAAAACTTTTAACATGCAGACACGGTCGAAGTCCAGACTTACTAATGCATCTTAACAACTATCAGTTAGACACATTCATGTAAGACCTGGTTCGCTAGGACCAACGCTCTGATACCAATTGTGACGATCGCTCCAAATCCATATGGACGAACACGTCATTCATCGATTTCATTGCGAGGTATTTGACCTCTATATGATACGTTTTATAAACATTGCATTCTTTTGAAAAGGCACACCATAAATGAATATTAAATCAAAGGTTTTTGACATCTGATGATTTCTACATATAAACTATCACCTTATATAATAGTTTACAACAGTACTTCCGTTGACAATGCAGTCTAAATAAGGTACATGGTGATGAATTGGTAAATGTAACGTTTTCTTGAAAAAATATGCCATGTAAGACTCCATGCACATAGCTTGTCTATCATATAAGCAAACAGCGGAAGACTTCTAGGGAACCTGAGAATAAACATGCTAACAAGTGTCAACACAAAGGTTGGTGAGTTCATAGTTTTAGTGTTTCGCATAATCTGCATATAAAAGTGGATAACAAGATTTCAGTTGTTTCATCCAGAAACGTTTATCAAAATATTCTACGAAATTGAGCACCCTGGTAACTAAACTTAACGTATATATAATTTGTACCCTTTGTATAATCATCTTAATAATACACGTAAACCAACGTGTACGCTTCTCAAATAGCATACGTCCGTTAAAAGGCTAGTGCTCTAGCTCGGACGGGGATATCAAGCCCTATGGATCCATATACTACTATTCGCGTCCACCAGTTCTTATAACTGGCAGTTACTAGTTACCAAAGCTTAGGGATTTTCGGTTCAAACTCAGTGTAGAAGTTAGTATGTACTTGTATCCATTGTGTTTAAAATAAAGTGCATGTATTCTCAGCCCAAAAATATATATTGCAAAAGCAATTAAAAAGGGAGCAAATGAAACTCACACATATAAATATTGTAAATCAGTTAATAAAGCATTTGCATGTATTCTCAGCCCAAAAATGTAGAGAGTAAAAGGGATCATATGAAACTCACCTTAGCAGCACATACAGTTGTTCATCGTAATGTGACCGAAACTCGGTATATCAAAGAATCGTAGATCTCAACCTAGAGAACATATGTTGGTCAATAAATGTCTATCAAGCTAGGTCAGGTAATAGTGTATCACAATCCTAATGCTCGAGATCGACATACAAAAGTTATCCAAAGTCGTTTCAAAAAGTCAATTTTGACAGTAGTTTAACAAAATGAGACGTGCCTTATATAAAGATTCATTTACTCGGTTAGCAATATTTAAAAATTCACTTTATCAATCTCGTAAACAAGTTGTTTAAATCTTAATTGTAGATTCAAAAGCAATTTCAATTAACGTCAATCATAATTCAGTTGATCATATCTTTTAATCCGTTCATCGAAACTATTCGGTGTCTAAATGAAAAGTTATCGATTTTTCGCCAGCTTTCCAAAAACATGTATATCATATACCTTTTACCAGTAATATATGGATTTAATTCGTGATTCATTATAAACTGTTTAATGACGAAATTTAGCATACAAGCATTTATAAATATATATACTCGAGTACTAGACATGGATACACTATTAATATATAATAGATAAAATATAAGTACTTACGTATTAATATTGAGATTCAATATTGTAGGAAAGTACGTAGATGTAACAAGATGATAAACACTAGGTTTGATTCATAAATATATCCCCGAACATTACCCATAACCTCCTTGGCAATAACCCATAATTTCCTTAGCTCTATCCCGCTCTTAAAACCATTTTGAAAGTGACACACTCATAACCTCGTCGTAGTATTTTATGTATAATACTAATTAATAATATTAATAATAATAAGATTAATAATAATATTAATCTTAATAATAATAATAATAATAATAATAATAATAATAATAATAATAATAATAATAATAATAATAATAATAATAATAATAATAATAATAATAATAATATAAATATGGAGTATGATATGTATGTGTGTAAGACAGAGACCAAAATGCTTGATCTTTTATAGGTGTGGCCTGATCCTGATGCCCATGCGATTGCATGGGTTTTATGCCTATTTGCCATGCGATCGCATGGCCGTCAGATCCAGCTCACATATTTTTTTGTAATTTTGTTTGTCGACATAATTTAATATAATATATATAATATATTTAATTTAAATAATTAATTATATATTATATTAAATTCACATGCATAGTTGACTTGTATTTTTTGTTCCGATAAGTCGTACGTCATCACTCGACTTATGTCCCGGTTCCAGTTTTTCGAGCGTCTCTTCGTACGTTGAGAAAACTTGTACATTACGTTTCGCGACTCGTACATTTGTCAAAATATAGTCTTAAATTATTTCTAAACTATACCACTCAAAGTATATCTTAAACTTTCGAGTATTTTGGTCATTTACTTCTATAAATCATCATCTCGTTATTTGTTATTATATATATAATAACAGATTGTTTTATGACCAAGTTAATATTATATTTAAATATATATATTCAATATTTAATAAACACGTTTTTAAAATACATAACACAGGTTATTCATATATCTAATTCCAACAGTTAATATTCCTTATTATTGTATGTGTCCAAGTTACGTTATTTAAACAAACACTTTATCATTTGTTCCGAATACCGTTAAAAATGAATGATTTCTCAAATCAATGTGGACCTCTCAATAGAGACCCGTAATGATATCATAATCCTTAAGAGACTCAGTAAATGTCTTTTACTTGAATCGTTTGGCATAATCTTTTAACTCCGTAGTTAAATATATCAATCAGGTAATCAATCAAATAAGATTAATGCACAGTATCATATACCCAACACTTAGTTACGTTTTCAAGTTATAGTATATGTATCTATTTACATATAATTATTCGTGCATCATCGTGAATAAACGAAAGGTAATTGAATAGTTCAACAATTTTGAGATTCAGTTTAACAGACTTTGCTTATCGTATCGAAATCATATAAGATTAAGTTTAAATTTGGTGGAAAATTTTCGGGTCATCACAGTAGGTGTCGATCCTAACTGTTTCCGAAATCAATAACACATGCTCGTAGCATGTCTTCAAGCGTTTGTATCATCCTTTCGCTCTGCCCATCAGTTTGTGGATGATAGGCAGTACTCATGTCTAGACGAGTCCCCAATGCTTGTTGCAATGTCTGCCAGAACCTTGAAACAAATCTACCATCCCTATCAGAGATAATAGAGACGGGTATTCCATGTCTGGAGACAACCTCCTTCAAATACAATCGCACCAATTTCTCCATTTTTTCATCTTCTCTCATTGGCAGGAAGTGTGCTGACTTGGTGAGACGATCAACTATTACCTAAATAGTATCATAACCACTTGCAGTCCTTGGCAATTTAGTAATGAAATTCATGGTAATGTTTTCCCATTTCCATTCCGGGATTTCAGGTTGTTGTAGTAGACCTGATGGTTTCTGATGTTCAGCTTTGACCTTAGAACACGTCAAACATTCACCTACATATTTAGCAATATCGGATTTCATACCCGGCCACCAAAAGTGTTTCTTGAGATCTTTATACATCTTCCCCGCTCCGGGATGTATTGAATATCTGGTTTTATGTGCTTCTTTAAGTACCATTTCTCTCACATCTCCAAACCTTGGTACCCAAATTCTATCAGCCCTATATCGGGTTCCGTCTTCCCGAATATTAATATGTTTCTCTGATCCTTTGGGTATCTCATTCTTCAACTTTCCTTCTTTTACAACCCCCTGTTGCGCCTCCTTTATTTGAGTAGTAAGGTTAGTACGAATAATTATATTCATAGCTTTTACCCGTATAGGTTCTCTGTCCTTTCTACTCAAAGTGTCGGCTACCACATTCGCCTTCCCCGGGTGGTATCGAATCTCAAAATCATAATCATTCAACAGTTCAATCCACCTGCGTTGTCTCATATTCAGTTGCTTTTGATTAAATATATGTTGGAGACTTTTGTGGTCGGTATATATAATACTTTTGACCCCATATAACTAATGCCTCCAAGTCTTTAATGCAAAAACAACAGCACCCAATTCCAAATCGTGAGTTGTATAATTTTGCTCGTGAATCTTCAATTGTCTAGATGCATAAGCAATCACCTTCGTTCATTGCATTAATACACAACCGAGACCTTGCTTTGATGCGTCACAATAAATTACAAAATCATCATTCCCTTCAGGCAATGACAATATAGGTGCCGTAGTTAGCTTTTTCTTCAATAACTGAAACGCCTTCTCTTGTTCATCCTTCCATTCAAATTTCTTCCCTTTATGCGTTAATACAGTCAAGGGTTTTGCTATTTTGGAGAAATCTTGGATGAATCTTCTGTAGTAACCAGCCAATCCTAAAAATTGACGTATATGCTTCGGAGTTTTTGGGGTTTCCCACTTTTCAACGGTTTCGATCTTTGCCGGGTCCACCTGGATACCTTCTTTGTTCACTATGTGACCGAGGAATTGAACTTCTTCCAACCAAAATGCACACTTTAAAAACTTAGCATACAATTTTTCTTTCCTCAATACTTCTAGCACTTTTCTCAAATGTTCTTCATGCTCTTGGTCATTCTTTGAGTAAATAAGTATGTCATCGATGAAAACAATGACAAACTTGTCAAGATATGGCCCACACACTTGGTTCATAAGGTCCATGAACACAGCTGGTGCGTTAGTCAATCCAAACGGCATAACCATAAACTCGTAATGACCATAACGCGTCCTCAAAGTAGTTTTTGGAATATCATCCTCCTTTACTCGCATTTGATGATATCCAGAACGTAAATCGATTTTCGAATAAACCGACGAGCCTTGTAGTTGATCAAATAAGTCGTCAATTCTCGGCAGTGGATAACGGTTTTTGATGGTAAGTTTATTCAACTCTCTGTAGTCAATACACAACCTAAATGTACCATCCTTCTTCTTGACAAACAAAACAGGAGCTCCCCATGGTGTTGTGCTTGGTCGAATGAAACCACGTTCTAATAGTTCTTGTAGTTGGCTTTGCAGTTCTTTCATCTCGCTGGGTGCGAGTCTGTAAGGAGCACGAGCTATTGGTGCAGCTCATGATACAAGATCTATTTGAAATTCGACAGATCGATGTGGAGGTAGTCCCGGTAATTCTTTCAGAAATACATCGGGAAATTCTTTTCCGACGGGAACATCATTGATGCTCTTTTCTTCAGTTTGTACTTTCTCGACGTGTGCTAGAACAGCATAGCAACCTTTTCTTATTAGTTTTTGTGCCTTCAAATTACTAATAAGATGTAGCTTCGTGTTGCCCTTTTCTCCGTACACCATTAAGGGTTCTCCTTCTTCTCGTACAATGCGAATTGCATTTTTATAACATACGATCTCTGCTTTCATCTCCTTCAGCCAGTCCATGCCAACTATTACATCAAAACTCCCTAACTCTACTGGTATCAAATCAATCTTAAATATTTCGCTACCCAGTTTAATTTCTCGATTCCGGCATATATAATCTGCTGAAATTAATTTACCGTTTGCTAATTCGAGTAAAAATTTACTATCCAACGGCGTCAATGGACAACTTAATTTAGCTCAAAAAAATCTCTACTCATATAACTTCTATCTGCACCCGAATTAAATAAAACGTAAGCAGATTTATTGTCAATAAGAAACGTACCCGTAACAAGCTCCGGGTCTTCATGTGCCTCTGCCACATTAATATTGAAAACTCTTCTGCTGCCTTGTCCATTCGTGTTCTCCTGGTTTGGGCAATTTCTAATAATGTGGCCCGGTTTTCCACATTTATAACAAACTACATTGGCATAACTTGCTCCGACACTACTTGCTCCGCCATTACTCGTTCCGACACCATTTGTTCCTTTCGTTCTGTTAACCCCTGGTCCGTAGACCTCACACTTCGCCGCGCTATGACCATTTCTTTTACACTTGTTGCAAAATTTGGTGCAGAACCCCGAGTGATACTTTTCACACCTTTGGCATAGCTGCTTCTGATTGTTGTTGTTGCTGCGGTTGTTATTATTATTGGGATGATTGTTGTAGTTGTTGTTGTTGTTGTTGTTGTTGTTGTTGTTGTTGTTGTTGTTGTTGTTGTTGTTGTTGTTGTTGTTGTTGTTGTTGTTTTTCCGTTTGTTGTAGTTGCGATTGATGTTGCGATTTTTGGGATAGTTGTTGTTGTTTTGGTGACTCTTATCACCATTTTCCTCCCACTTTCTTTTGATTAGCTTCACGTTGGCCTCTTCGGCCGCCTGTTCTATAATTCTTCCCTCAATCTGGTTCACTAGTTTGTGAGCCATTCTACATACCTTTTGTATGGAGGCAGGCTCATGTGAACTTATATCTTTTTGGATTCTCTCCGGTAACCCTTTCACAAACACGTCGATCTTCTCTTCCTCATCTTCGAACGCTCTCGGACACAATAGGCACAATTCTGTGAATCGTCTTTTGTACGAAGTAATATCGAATCCCTGTGTTCGTAACCCTCTAAGTTCTGACTTGAGCTTATTGACCTCGGTTCTCGGACGGTACTTCTCGTTCATCAAGTGCTTGAATGCTAACCACGGTAGCGCGTAAGCAGCATCTTGTCCCACTTGCTCTAGATAGGTATTCCACCATGTTAACGCAATACCTGTGAAGGTATGCGTAGCGTACTTCACTTTGTCTCCTTCAGCACACTTACTTATGGCAAACACCGATTCAACTTTCTTGGTCCACCGTTTCAATTCGATTGGTCCTTCGGTCCCATCAAATTCTGAAGGTTTGCAGGCAGTGAATTCCTTGTAGGAGCATCCTACACGATTTCTTGCGCCGTTAGCTGTATTGCTAGATTCGGAGTTATTGTTGGTATGTAGCGCGGCCTGTACTGCGGCTATGTTTGAAGTAAGAAAGGCACGAAATTCCTCTTCGCTCATATTCAAGGTGTGTCGAGTAGTCGGTGCCATTTCCTTCAAAATAGTCAAATGAAACAATTTAATCATACAGAATATTAAGAGTAGTCAGTAGTATCTCGTAGCATAATATGAACTCATTTATAAAAGCTTTTTCTTCATATTAGCGTTTTATAAGTTTAAATTCTGGTACTACCTACCCGTTAAGTTCATACTTAGTAGCTAATATACAATTCAACTACTACAATTCCATATGAAAAACTGATTATAATAGTATATCACATACAAATATTCTTCAAACTTACAACTTCACTATATTACATATAACATGAAATATAGTACACTATGATACAGGACAGTTTTGAAGATAAATCTAGTTAATACGCAAGTTGTTCAGCAAAGTAAATAAAGACACGTAATTCATAAGTCCAGAAACAAGTCATGCATTCTGGTTTTACTAAGACGACTTCCCATCCTTGGTCTTGTGGAAAATAACCGTTATGACCATTAGCTAGGCAGCATGCTGTAATGTCGTCAAAAGGACGAGAGTTTCGTAATGTCCAACAGCCCCGTAATAATCTAAAAACCTTGTTTCTCACCCCAACTACTGAATCCGTCACTTGTGGGAAAGTTTTATTTAAAAGCTGCAATCCGATGTTCTTTTTCTCACCTTGGTAAGAAGCGAACATCACTAACCCGTAAGCATAACATGCTTCTTTATGTTGCATGTTAGAAGCTCTTTCTATTTCACGAAATCCTATGTTGGGATATGTTGAGTCAAAATAGGTTCTTAACCCGTAGTGTAAAATTGCATTTGGGTTCCCCGTATTTAATGCTTTAAAGAAAACACGGCGTAACTTACGGTCTCCCCAATGTGATATACCCCACCTATCAAAGGAAAGCCTTTTATAAGCTAAGGCATTTCTGGAAAGTCTTTCAAATGTTTGACAAGTTAATTTCGCCATAACTAAATGTGCTGATGAATTCTGACCGACTCTAGACAAGATTTCCTCAATCATATCCTCTGGTAGGTCTTCTAAAATATTCGGTTGTCTACCCTTAACGTCCATTTTGTTTTTATACTGTAAAATAGATAAGGATTAGATTCGTAATAACAAACAATACAAGCAATTTTTACATAGAACATAAAAGTACAAGCACACTACAATACATTTATTACACAACATGCTCACACCCCTCTAATCTGAATCATTGGTTTCTTCTTCTTCGGACTTGGTTCTTTTTGCTAATCTTCTAGGGATATATGATGTTCCTCTAATACGAGTCGTCGTTTTCCACATTGGTTTAGAAAAACTGGTGGTTTAGAGGTTCCCGGGTTATTGTCACGATATTGAAAATACGGGTGTTGACGGTACATATAAAGTTCATTGGGGTTGGAATCAGATTTCTCTATTATGATGCATTTTCCCTTATTATTTTTTTTTGCCTCATTAAATTGGGTCGGGGTAATTTCTATAACATCATCGGAATCCTCATCAGGATCCGATTCATCGGAAAATTGGTAATTTTCCCAATATTTTGCTTCCTTAGCGGAAACACCATTGACCATTATTAACTTTGGTTCATTGGTTGAGGATTTTCTTTTATTTGACCGGTTTTCTGTGGTTCCTACTATTCCCCCCTCCGGAACCTCTTCTTCTTCCAGTTCCTCTTCTTCCGGTTCCGTTTCTTCTTCTTCCGGTTCTTCGGGAACTTGTGAATCTTGCCAATATATATTCGACTCTTCGTTATTATTAGGTGAGTCAATGGGATTTGTGCTAGAGGTAGACATCTATCACACAATATCAAACATGTTAAGAGATTAATATATCACATAATATTTACATGTTAATAATATATAGTTTCCAACAAAAATGTTAAGCAATCATTTTTAAAGAAAACACGGTCGAAGTCCAGACTTACTAATGCATCCTAACAAACTCGATAAGACACACTAATGCAAATTTTCTGGTTCTCTAAGACCAACGCTCGGATACCAACTGAAATGTCCCGTTCATATTGATTATAAACGTTCCATATTAATTGATTTCGTTGCGAGGTTTTGACCTCTATATGAGACGTTTTTCAAAGACTGCATTCATTTTTAAAACAACCATAACCTTTATTTTAACAATAAAGGTTTTAAAAACATTACGTAGATTATCAAATAATGATAATCTAAAATATACTGTTTACACACGACCATTACATAATGGTTTACAATAGAAATATATTACATCGACATATGTTTCTTGAATGCAGTTTTTACACAATATCATACAAACATGGACTCCAAATCTTGTCCTTATTTTAGTATGCAACAGAGGAAGCTCTTAGTATTCACCTGAGAATAAACATGCTTTAAACTTCAACAAAAATGTTGGTGAGTTATAGGTTTAACCTATATATATCAAATCGTAACAATAGACCACAAGATTTCATATTTCAATACACATCCCATACATAGAGATAAAAATCATTCATATGGTGAACACCTGGTAACCGACATTAACAAGATGCATATATAAGAATATCCCCATCATTCCGGGACACCCTTCGGATATGATATAAATTTCGAAGTACTAAAGCATCCGGTACTATGGATGGGGTTTGTTAGGCCCAATAGATCTATCTTTAGGATTCGCGTCAATTAGGGTGTCTGTTCCCTAATTCTTAGATTACCCGACTTAATAAAAAGGGGCATATTCGATTTCGATAATTCAACCATAGAATGTAGTTTCACGTACTTGTGTCTATTTTGTAAATCATTTATAAAACCTTCATGTATTCTCATCCCAAAAATATTAGATTTTAATAAAAGTGGGACTATAACTCACTTTCACAGATATTTCCTTCCTCGGAAATAAGACTTGGCCACGGATCGATTCACGAACCTATACAAATATGTACATATATATCAAAGTATGATCAAAATATAATTACAACCATTTTTATTATGTTTTAAAGATTTGAGTGTATTAAGTCAGCTGTCCTCGTTAGTAACCTACAACTAGTTGTCCACAGTTAGATGTACAGAAATAAATCGATATATATTATCTTGAATCAATCCACGACCCAGTGTATACACGTCTCAGGCTAGATCACAACTCAAAGTATATATATATTTGGAATCCACCTCAACCCTGTATAGCTAACTCCAACATTACTGCATATAGAGTGTCTATGGTTGTTCCAAATAATATATATACATGGGTCGATATGATATGTCAAAACATTTACATACGTGTCTATGGTATCCCAAGATTACATAATATATTAGAATACATGTATAATACAATATAAGTTAGCTAGGATATGATTTGTATAAATTTGTTAAACATTTCCCGTAGCTAAAAAGATCAAAAATATCCAATCTTGTTTTACCCATAACTTCTTCATTTTAAATCCGTTTTGAGTGAATCAAATTGCTATGGTTTCATATTTAACTCTAATTTAAGAATCCAAACATAAAAAGTATAGGTTTATAGTCAGAAATTTAAGTTACATGTCAATTACTAAAGAGGTAGTCATTTCCGTCGAAAGAACGACATCTTGATGACCATTTTGAAAAACATACTTTCACTTTGAGTTTAACCAAGATTTTTGGATATAGTTTCATGTTCATATGAAAAATCATTTTCCCAGAAGAACAACTTTTAAATCAAAGTTTATCATAGTTTTTAATTATCCAAACTAAAACAGCCCCCGGTTTCACTACAACGGCGTATATCCGATTTTATGGTGTTCATCGTGTTTTCAGGTTTTAAATCATTAAGTTAGCATATAATATAGATATAGAACATGTGTTTAGTTGATTTTAAAAGTCAAGTTAGAAGGATTAACTTTTGTTTGCGAACAAGTTTAGAATTAACTAAACTAGGTTCTAGTGATTACAAGTTTAAACCTTCGAATAAGATAGCTTTATATGTATGAATCGAATGATGTTATGAATATCATTACTACCTTATGTTTTCTGGATAAAACTACTGGAAATGAGAAAAATGGATCTAACTTCAAAGGATCCTTGGATGGCTTGAAAGTTCTTGAAGCAGAATCATGACACGAAAACAGTTCAAGTAAGATTTTCACTCGAAATAAGATTGTTATAGTTGTAGAAATAGAATCAAAGTTTGAATATGAATATTACCTTGAATTAGAAAGATAACCTACTGTAAATAACAAAGGTTCCTTGATCTTAGATGATTTCTTGGAATGGATTAGAAAGCTTGGAAGTAGACTTGCAAACTTGAAAGTATTCTTGATTTTTATGAAACTATACTTATGGAATTTATGAAGAACACTTAGAACTTGAAGATGGAACTTGAGAGAGATCAATTATATGAAGAAAATTGAAGAATGAAAGTGTTTTTAGGTGTTTTTGGTCGTTGGTATATGGATTAGATATAAAGGATATGTAATTTTGTTTTCATGTAAATAAGTCATGAATGATTACTCATATTTTTGTAATTTTATGAGATATTTCATGCTAGTTGCCAAATGATGGTCCCCACATATGTTAGGTGACTCACATGGTCTGCTAAGAGCTGATCATTAGATTTTATATACCAATAGTACATACATCTAAAAGCTGTGTATTGTACGAGTACGAATATGGGTGCATACGAGTAGAATTATTGATGAAACTGAACGAGGATGTAATTGTAAGTATTTTTGTTAAGTAGAAGTATTTTGATAAGTGTCTTGAAGTCTTTCAAAAGTTTATGAATACATATTAAAATACTACATGTATATACATTTTAATTGAGTCGTTAAGTCATCGTTAGTCGTTACATGTAAATGTTGTTTTAAAACCTTTAGGTTAACGATCTTGTTAAATGTTGTTAACCCATTATTTATTATATCAAATGAGATGTTAAATTGTTACATTATCATGATATTATGATATATAATATATCTTAGTATGATATATATACAGTTAAATGTCGTTACAACGATAATCGTTACATATATGTCTCGTTTCGAAATCATTAAGTTAGTAGTCTTATTTTTACATATGTAGTTCATTGTTAATACACTTAATGATATATTTACTTATCACTTAACATAATTAACCAAGTGTATCAATATTTTAATATGATTCATATGTACCTAGTAAGACGTAGTTATAACGATAATCGTTATATATATCGTTTTCGAGTTTCTTAATTTAATAGTCTCATTTTTATGTATATAACTCACTGTTAAAATACCTAATGAGATACTTACTTATAATAAAATCATGTTAACTATATATATAACCATATATATGTCATCGTATAGTTTTTTACAAGTTTTAACGTTCGTGAATCACCGGTCAACTTGGGTGGTCAATTGTCTATATGAAACCTATTTCAATTAATCAAGTCTTAACAAGTTTGATTGTTTAACACGTTAGAAATATTTAGTCATGTAAATATCAATCTCAATTAATATATATAAACATGGAAAAGTTCGGGTCACTACAAACACTGTGTACGTTGCAGGCGATACATTGATGATCGGGTTCTCCAGAAGGCTGCAGACTTTTTTCCTCATCCTGGATGGAAAGCACCCGCTTTAGAAATCTGTTTCGGGTAGATTGTCTTTTGGTGGATCAAGTTTAGGTTTCTTTTGTTCATAACGTTGATAGGCGGTTTGGATTTGACCTTTTGTGTGTAATTATGGATGTATTTGTGTAGTCTTTTTGAACTTGCAACATGGTGTAAATGGAAGCTTGTAACAGGTAGTTATTGCCAAATGTAAACGGTGGTACGTTTAATACCTATGAACTATGATGTAGCTTACCTCTAAACTTTAGTACCTAAGAATGTATGTAGTTAACCTATTGTGATGTAACTTGCCTCTTCACTTTAAAACCTATGAATATATGTAGTTAAATTTTTTGATATGCACCCCAACGAATATTGTAAACACTTACACCAAATGGTCTAACAATATAACTCTATTTGTCTTTTCAGATTTGTATCATTTTCTAATTATGCGCTAGTGTTTGTAACACAATAACCGTAATGACTACACCACAGCAGTTGGAACAACAACAAATAGCCTCGAAAACCGCTGTAAATTAATCGCGTATTGCCCATCGTTTAGACTTTACTCTCATTGATCCGTTCAAGCTTTTCGAATCATTGTTTATTCATGTGTGCATTTGCAATTTCCAATTGCAATTACCCATCATATCATTTTCCTTTCTACTTTTTATTAGTAATTAATGTAAATGTTAAAATTATTTGAGACATCAATCTGAAAGTGTGTTCGATGCTCACAGTTTTGCAGATAATGGGCCAGTTTACTCTTCATATCCGTATAATTGTCGATCCAAGCCCAGATATAGCCCATTTAACAGATATTAAATACATGTATCCGTTTAACCCCACCCCTTGGATATTATCAGGATACAAGCTTCCTACATTTTTTTATTAATATAGAAGATCAAAAAATCTCACCTGCTCCATTTCCATTAACACACTCCAATAGTCCTCTCAACAACCGATCGTTCAAGCATAAGCAACTCAGGGTTTTCTATTTTCTTTAACAGCACTTATAATGTTACTTTACGATTTTAGATTTGCTTTACATTGGGAACGATGTTTGTTAGTAAAAAAAAATCTGCTCGATTTGTGTTAGGGTTTATAGCGACGGCATATTTTATTCCACACTTTAAAATAACCAAATACATTTGCACTTTATTGTTTTTTTTTTTTTTTTGCTTGCACATTAATCGATTTGGTAACAAGTTGTGGTTCGTTGTTAATATCTATATTTGGATTTGTAAACAAAAAACATGCAGGTCTAATGCCGTGAGCTCAATCCTTATTTTAACTTGAAATCAAATGCTTAGTTTGCATAATAAATGCCTTTTAATTGTTTCATCATCTACAACATTTTAACAATCATATTGACTAGGGTTTACATGACAATTTTTTTTATTAACCACTAATTTAGAGTTAACAAATGTGCATTTTAACTTCACAATTACAGCATATAAATAATAAATATATACAATTTTTAGAACTTAAATTGTTTTTTACACCAGCACAACATTTACTGTCAAGTTACAGTTTGAGTATGTTAAGATTATTTTTATTTAAATTCAGGTATTGTTACATACATATTTAGCATAGAAATTTAGGTAAATGCAAATTTTTTTAGTGTGCTATGTATCTAACATTTATTTCTTTATGTGCATAATTTAATCAAGAGAATATGGCTCAAAATAGTCCCGATTCCGACAGCACGACTACCCCAAGCACATACGAATTTGGATCCTCTTCAGAAATGGACCAATCCGATGATAGCTCAGAGGTGATGATCATCACAGAGCAAGAATTTAACGATGTTGTAGGCGAAAATCAACCGTGGATCAGCAATGAAATCTATGCTTTCATGACAGTGAGGAAAGCCAGGGTCTGGGTAAGTCACTTTTATTCTCAAACAATGTTTATTTGAATCAATGTAATTTAATCGTTCTAAAATTCTATACATGAGTGCACTAGACAATGTTGCGTATATTTTACATACTATTCTGCATTGCGTAACAATTATAATGTGAATGTGATGCAGCGTCTACCCCAAGAGTTTGTGACACTGCCGGAGCTGAGGAGCGGTCAGACGTACGAATGTGTTGACATTGAGGACAGAATTTATAAATGGAAGCTGTTGGAAGAAGAATCCAAAAAAAAAAAAAAAAAACAAACCTATCGGTTTCATCAGGGTGGCTCAAGTTTGTGAACGACAATGGGTATGTTTCTGGAGACGAAGTGTGGATTGTGTTTAACCGTGAGATGCGCAGGTTTGAGGTCGCATGGGATGATTACCAGAATGTATAGGCAGAATGTTGTAAGGTCTTTTGGATTTCACTCTTTTGTTGTAATTATGGATGCATTTGGCCCGTTTTTTGAAGCTACACCATGGTATAAATGGAAGCTGGTAATGGTTAGCTGCTGTAAATGAAAGTATGTAATGGTTAGGTATTGCCAAATGTAAAGGATGACAGCCTTCTAAACTTAACCTTTTGTGATGTAACTGAACTCGTACCTTCAATTCCTCTGATTGTATGAACTTAAAATTTCAAATATGTACGTCGATGAATAACTAGCATTTGCGTAGGATATAATTTTTTTTAATTGTAGTCTGTATGCCCCAAAAAACAACAGGTCAAATGTGTCGTGTGAATTGCTAGCTGGCGTTAAAATCGCATAAACCTTAAAGCAGCAACGCGCGAACCCTCAATTCTTGTTTTAGACCAAATCTTGGTGTGCTATGTAAGCTTGTATGAGTTTTTTTAAAGACATTAGATCAAAATCTTTTGAACAATATGCATATACAGAGTATATATATTACGATATAAATAGAGCCTAAACGTGCGCTAGCTTAGTTTAAAGAACAATATGACACCGTACGTATAAATATGATCCCTTTAACTTTATGATCAAATGTGTAACATGATCTTGATGTCGTCATAGCACTTCCAAAAAAACACCTTGATCGGCGAATAAGAACAATTGCGTCCTTTCGTTGCCATGAATATCCTTTTTCAATTTCTATTATTGGTACATTGTAATTGTATATATTCATGCTCACAAGTTGTAATCTTTTAATAAACTTTGCTTTTTGTGAAAAAGTATGATATCAAATTAGGTAAATCTCATCACCTTTATATTCCCAGATGATTTAAACAGATCTAATGGGTTGTTGTCCATTTGTGTATGTTTTAGATGCCACAAGTCTTAAAAAAGTAGGTTTGTTTTGTATCAAAAGTATGCTCAGTGCGCTAATCCGAAATGCGTATTATTATGAAGATAAATCTTTGATTAATAAGCTAGACTTACTTCTAACACAAACCATTTACACATGCAAAACTTGATCACTAAAGTAACTTTTCTTTTGTTATGATTTAATGTACTAATGTGATGTGATTTTCCCTAGGCTTGGTGTTAATATTGAAATTAAAACTGATAAACTTAGTACTATACTCCTACTATTTCAGAATGTTTCAAAAAAAAAAAAAAATTAATAAAAAAAAAAATACTATAATTAGACCACTTTCAACAATGACATATATTCATCTCCAAGACTAACTTTAACGTCAGTGTCACATCAATAATTCTTCACCAAAACTAACTCAGGACTAATTAATCACTCCCAACGATAACATACTTTGACTCTTTATATTAATTAATTATTGTATGGTACAAATAATACAACTAAAAGTACAACTCGTGTATAGACAAATTACGTCCTTAATGGTGTTCAAAAAACATGAAAAACAGGGCGATGACCACGAGAGCTTTGAGGGCTTGGGGAATGCCAACAAGGTGCTGGAGGGCAGGACTGAAAATGAGTGAGGGCGGCCAGGACTTGATTCCCTTTGGGATCGGTCTTAGCCTGCAAACAATATCTATTATACATTTATGATTATTAGAAATATTTTATAACTTTAAGGATTGTCATTAAAAATTAGGGCGTACAAATTTTGTTTAATCATTTTAATAACCACTCCCTCTTGAAAACAACTACCATCAAATGTATCAATGTTTAATTTAATGTATAAATTTGTTTCTTAATAACATTATAGGGTTGTCATTAGAAAGTTATTTTTTAACTTACATTCTTTCTAATGATCATTTTCAAACACTTCCAATAATATTTCCATATTAATTAATTATTAATTAAGTACACATAAAAGTAAACGTTTAAGCATTAAGACTAATATATACATACATGCTAGGTCATAAAGTTTGTATAACGCTCAACAAAAGTCAAATCATAAGTTGAGGGAACGTATCGTGATTAGTAGAACTTTGGGGTACAAAATATAAATATGTTAAATAAGTTTATAAATTTCATGTTAGGCAGTTAATCTTTTCTTATATTTTGTATGTATATAATCGGTGTAACATCAAAGTGCAAGTTAGTTGAACCAAATGTGAAATCTACTTCTCTCTCAAAACTCTAAATGATTGTTGATATTCGATTCATACTTGGTGATAATGTGGTTCATGATATATATATCGGCTAATGCGCTGAGCTCACTTATTATAGATATTAATGATAATCCCTGAATATCTCAATAATCATAGCTGGATTGAATTAAACTTAAGTTTCACGTTCCAAAAATGGACAACTTTTTGAAACGGTTAACTTATAATTACTAGTTCCTTTTATTATTGACGTATAAGCACAATTTATATACGTACAAGCACAATTTATATACATCGTCATAAAAAGGTTCAAGGATTTTCAAATCTAGAAGTATGTAGACATAAGAGAATGCATCATGTTATATATTTTGTTTGTAAATTTATGGCTTTGTATTGAAAGGTTCAAAATATGTCGAATAACTTAAAACACGAGATAAATTGAATTTCTTTAAATACATGGCAATCGTTTCCGTCTTTGATTACGTTTTCTCCAAGCAAACATCAAACGATGTAATTGCGGTACATTGTACCCGTTCAGATTAGACTATATATGTAATTGCAATAACTATTAAACGTGACCCTAAACCTTTGCACACAACTCAAAACTAACACCAAGATACAATTGACACGTCCAAATAAGACAAACACACAACTCGGCTTCGCAGATCGGCTTCGCAGATCACTAACCGAACATATTATTCAAAAGTAGAACGCCGACTTGTCTTTGATAACGTGAAAACTTGTGACAATCTGATATAAATGTAAATATCCATTAACTCACAACCATTCCTTATCTGGATTTCAAGTATATTTTCAGAAAAGAAGTCAAGACAATAGTCCAATTTTTTTAAGTTCTATATGACATGCTATATAAATTTTAAATGATATGGAGCGACTAAAGTTATAGATCAGATTATTTGGATTTTTTTTTATTGCATTAATGCAATGCATTTTATATTTTATATAGCACAAATTCTATTAAAAGATAACATTTTTAACTCAACTTTCTATTTTTAGGTAATATATGTCTATTTTGACGTTTAAAATATTGTTTTATTAAATGTTACTAAAAAGAAGAGTATCATTATTTTTAAATTAGTACTTCGTCAAAAAATTAACGATACTCTATTTTTTAAGTAAATCATATGCAAGCTTGATAATTGGCACTTACATGATGATATGGAAAATCTCTTGAATGATGATTATTACGAACTGAATATTTCCTTAATTTCCGTTCATAATATGATCAGAGGATGATAAAACGGAAAATTGAGATAAAAATATTAAGAAGTACCTTTTACTGAAATTTATCATCTTAAATATTAAATCTACTTTCTTAATTATTATGTTTGCTCAATACTCTAATTATATTGGCCACCCTAACATATCTTCAGGTTCAATTCCATAAAATGCATGTCTGCTTGTTTTCGCTTATTGTTTTACAAATGAAATTTGCAGGTATTCCCTAAAGTGCAGTAAAATGTTCCATTTAATTAATTGGTGATAATGTTTTATTTTACTAAAGTAACTCCTTATGATTATTGACTTGGGTTTTGATCTTATCTTGACTGGGATATTTTCACCACCACTTTTGCTAGTTCCACCTAATTGTTCTATTATACTCTTAATGAAGTCTTACATGAATTTCTTGGTATATACTCATATCAGGGATAGTATCAAATAATGGTGGAAGAAAGAATTTCAATGGTAGAACTATCATCTCTTATCTTGCTAGCTAATTCATCGTAAGTTGTTCCATTTTTTCTGATAAGTAAACGTTACATTTCAAACTATTTCATTTTTTAATAAGATAAGTCAAAGTGATTTCTTATCTTGTTTCTTGTAGTCGAGATTACATACGTCATTCACAAATGTTGCTTATTTCATACCATGTTGGTCGATATAAATAGTAATATTATGAATTATTACAACCGATAAGTTGTTTTTTGATATTTATGATGTATCGCGTACAGGATAATAAAACATTCATACTCTGGTATAAGATTGATAAAGAACCTTATCTGCAACAAGTCAACGAATATATATATATATATATATATATATATATATATATATATATATATATTTCAAAATTTAATTTTTAAAAATGTAAGATAAGATGTGCATATAAATATAGCCAAATAAACATTAAGAGTTTTCTTTTAAGGCTTTTTTTTAGAGAAAGTATATATTACTCTATATATCTAAATGGCATAGCCAAAATGAATAGTAAAGTTCCAACCCTTTTGTAAGACCATGTTTCAGTTTTAGTCCTGTTCAGTGAAGTGGGACGCCGTCCAAAATGGGGGACGCCGTCCAGTAAAGAAGGACTGGACGCCGTCCAGATGAACTGACGGGCCAGCTGTTGTAATTTGATTTAATGAGGGGTATTATGGTATTTTCACTTGAGAGTCGGTTTGGAGCCTTCAAAGCTGACCCATTGATCATCTTATCCTCACTTTACACCCACAAACACACTCATCTTCAAACTCTAAAGAGAGGAAGAGTTTTAGAGAGAGGAAGCTCCATTTGGAGAAGAAGGAGTTGGATTCTCACCAAAGCTCGGGTTTTAAAGTTGGTCATCTCGTTCGCGACTACGTTGTGGTAGTATTAGTAAGTTCAAACTCTGAATTTCATTGTTAGAATTGATATTCAAGTTAGGGTTTGAACTTGATTAGTTGTGAAACCCTTTTAGATGATGAAGTGGTTTATGGTGACTACTTATTATTGTCACTTGACGGGTTTTGGGTTGGTTGACGTTTTGACCATGATTAGGCTTTGATAATGGGTATAATCACTAGTGTTAGTGATTATGGAAGTGTTGGAACCCATTTGGGGGTTTTTGGTTGACTAATTTTGAAATGGGTCAAAATTAGGGTTTGGTGTCAATTAGGGCAAGACGAGTGTTTAACACTTGTGTTTGGGTGTAATTGGCGTATTAGGACTATCTTCACTTGTGTTAGTGATCATTGGTTAGTTTGGGCGCGGTTTGTGCTTGGAAGTGCATTTGAGTCGAAATTGCACTAAGGGTCAATTGGGTTGGTTTGTAAATCCACCCTAATTGTGTTGTTTGTATTGTGATAATGGAATAGGTACTTTCCATTGACGTGTTGCGGATTTGTTCGGTTGCATTCTAAAAGACGATAAGGTGAGTGTTAATGTCCTATGTGCATATGTATGTGTAGGATGGGTGCGGGTCGGGTGAAGTGGTTCTCGGTTATAGAACTCACTTCATATATAGGTGGATTTGATGGGCTTGTGTAATAAGTCCAATTGGCATGGTTGTGCGTTTTAGTTGACCACCTTTGGCGAGGTGCACACTTCGTGTGTACGTTATCACATGGACTTGTGATATGGAGTAAAAATCCAGATGTAGTGGGATTGGTATTGAGATACGGTTGAGTAACCCCGATGATGTGGGTATTGATGAGGTAATGAATCTCGGGTAGTGCGGATTCATGATGACTCGAGTTGTTCGGTCATCTAATTGATGAGGTTGTGAATCTCGGGTTGTACGAATTCACTTAGGCACGGGTAGTACGGCCGTCCTCGGTTGTTGAAGTGGTGAAGGAAGTGAAACTTGGGTTGTGCGAATTCACTAAGGCTCGGGTTGTTCGGCCAACCTTCATGGGTTTAGGGTTAAGAGGTTAACCTTGTTGTATTATCGGATGCATTTTGTATATGCGTATATAGATACTTATTATATGTTGTGGCTAATCTTGCGGATTTGGCTTGGTGGTACGTTAGGTATAACATTGCTTAGTTATGCTCGGATTGCGTTATGTGTTTACTATTTGTGTGTTGGCGATGCGTATTCATTTTATGCATATATATGTATATAGTATATTCTCACTCACTAAGCGTTAGCTTACCCTCTCGTTGTTTACATTTTTTTATAGATTTGCGCGAAGGTGATGGCTCTGGTAAGCGCGGGGACTAGTGGACTTGCGTAGTTGCTTTAGAGGACGTGCTTTTGGACTTGATTAGGATTGGGTAGCGTATCCCCAATCACCATGCTCGGTTTATGTTTTGAATTAAACTAAAATGGGTCGAAATGGCCACTTGACTTAATTTTGGGTTGTTGTGGGCCCGGTGTTGTAAAACTCGATTTTTATTGTGGAAATCTTTTAGTTATAATTATATTAATGTATTGTGAAAACTGTTTAGTTTAAAAGTGTCGGGAAGCGGGTTTTCCGCCCGCGTGAAATTGTAAAACTGATCAGAATTGTTTAGTTCATTTGGACGCCGTCCAAAAGGCTTGGACGCCGTCCATTCCTTCAGAACTGGACGCTGTCCAGATAACTGGACGCCGTTCAGATGCACTGTCTCACAAATTTTTTTTTTGGGTCGTATTTTCGGTTGAATAATGGGTTGGGTCGTTACAAGTGATATCAGAGCATGGTCTAAGGGATTTAGGTGACTTGAGATAGGTGCCTAGACTTAGACTAACGGTCATATTAACATGTGGATATTATTAATATACTATTACGTCGTGTTTGCATTTATGTTTGCATTGCGAATATCATCGAGCAAGAAAGTCGTTGTACTAACGAGTTGATACGGCGTGTGTGCGTAATAAGGACTTGCAAACCTTATTAAGGGTGCAAATCGTGTCTAACAAGTGATGTACGACGAGGGTTGAGCAAGATGGGGCGGTGTTATGCGTGTGGTTTTATACGTTCGTGGACTAATCGCTTTGCATTATTTAGAATGACGACGAGAAACGGGATCGAGGCGAGCGACGATGAGTTTAATGCTAGAGTTGCGGCCGCCGTTGCAGAGCGAATGGGTGCGTTTGAAGAAGAATTGGATAGGAAGTATTCCGAATTTCGAAGTAGTGGTGAAATGGAGCGTTGTCATAAGAGCTTCATGAAGACTAAACCTCCGATGTATGATGGGAAACCGGATCCTTTGATTAGCACGACATGGATCTTGGATGTCGAAGGGTGTTTTTGTACTATTGAATACCCTCCCGAGAAGAGGACAAGACTCGCTACTAGTTTGTTTCCGGGTAGGGCGAAGGATTGGTTGGATGGTAAAATCGATATTGTTGGTGGTGAATCGTTTATGGCGTTATCGTGGGACGATTTTAAGAATGAATTCTTCGAGGAGTTCCGGACTCGAGCCAATTTGTCGGATTTGCGTAATGAGTTGTCAAATTTGCAACAAGGATCTATGGACTTGAATACTCTCAAGACGACCTTTATGGCGAAGGCTCGTTTTTGCCCGGAGTATATTGGGAATGATCGTATGTTGATGGAAGATTTCTAACGAACTTTGAATGATGACTTGTAGGGCAAAATTAGCATTGGTCAAGTGAACTCGTTTGCGAAGTTATTCAACATGGCTAGGGGTTTCGAATCGTATTCGCGATCGAAGGTTAGTGAACCTTCAAGTAAAAGAAGGGTTGATTCGTATGGCACTCCAAGTAAGAAAACTAAGAGTGCAAGTGCGAGTATGGGTAGTTTGGAGAAAGGCACGACAAGTTCTCGTGCGCCTAGATGTTTCAATTATGGTGTTAGGGGCCACAAGTTATGGGAGTACACAATGCCGAGAAGTGATGACGGAATGTGCTACTATTGTCATAGAGAGGGACATCGCAAGCCGGATTATCCCGAGTTGGCAGGGACGAATGCCGCAAGGAGACGTTAAGGTACGTTTCGTTTTAATAAATATGTCTTTTGAATATTTATTATGTGTCGTTGTGTACGAGTTTGTTGAAAGCATTGTGTTGTACATATTTTGTTATGGGTGGCGTTCCTAGTGGAATTTCCCAATGGTGACGTTTTGATTGGCGGACGAAGGGCGAAGACTTGGTACAACCAAGCATTCCTTAGTGTTAGGGAAACATTTCTACCAAGCCATGGGAATGGGCTTTGGTGTTCGATTGTGAGCGCGTGTTTGCTTTTGTGTTGAAGATGGTGAACCATGAGGTTCGTCGGGTGGATAGAACCCTTGAGATCGAGTGTTTGATCTCGACGTATGTTGGTAATGGAGTCTACGTGACGCGATGTTAGGTGCCTTTTTCATACCTACTGGCGTGGTGTTCGACTCCGATGGTGTTGCAGTAACATTGTACTTAAGGTACCCTATAGAAACCCTTAAGTACATGAATGACTAGGTGGAAATGCGACAAGCTATGGCAATCGAAGGATTGCAAGAATAAAGTTTGTGTAATTGTGGTGAACGCATCGTTCGAAGTGATGAAAGATAGGTTAAAATCCTTCGTATGCTCAAGGTTGGAGCAAAATGTGGTGATGGGTCGTGTGAACCCAATTGTTAGAAGAAGTCTACCTTTCGGTAGCATTATACGGCTGTATAAGGTGCGCGTTGTGTTGGCTACGGTCGTTGTTTAAATAACGCCAACGGGTGACGGTGAGCGTCAATTTCTAGTGTGCGAAATCAATTCTTAAGAATTCGAGTGTTATAACCGATGGATAGATTGGTCACGTATATCAGAGAGTGGTAATTATCGCGGATGATGTTACCACGGCGACGCGGTTATGGAACGTAGTTCCAAGTGAGGGAGTTACACTCCCGCACGGAGATGTTTTAGTGTGAGATTTCGGATAATGCTCATGGTAGATTCGGAGATAGTGTCGGGACCAAGATTGGTCGATTTGTGGTAGAGTACAATTTCGGTTAAATTGTACTTATGGTTTTGGATTTAAATTATCACCGAGGTGATAATGTGGTGAATCTCTTTGGGAGATAAATGGACGTGTTTGGCAAGCAAGGTGAAATCCCTCGGTTAAGGGGTGTGCGTGTCGGATTCTCTTCTAGAGAACTATTGTTTTGTGCATATGTGCGATATAGGTGGTTCTTGCTCGATTATGATGGCGTGATGTACGCGTACGTATGATGCGTGTGCAAAGATTCCAAGTGAGTGGAATGTTTCTAAGTATGGTATATACTTGTTGTTTGGGATGGATGGTTAGTGTATTCCGTTAGGATTCACTATGGTGTAACAGTGCGCGATGTTACACTACTCGTTGATTGAGGCCAAGAGAGCGTATGTGATTGGTGGGTTGTGGCCGTTGACTCGGTCCGCTAACTTCACCTTGGGAGTAGTGTTATATCGGCATGATATAACGTTATCGGAATGGGAGTACCATTCATGTGTTGTGTTGTGGGACGTGAATATCGGGTTGTTCGTATTCACAATATTTCGGGTAGTACGATTGTCCCTTTTGGTTGGACTCATAGTTTGAGGTAGTGAATGTCGGGTTGTTCGGATTCACTAAGGCTCGGTTTGCACGGCCAACCTCAGTTATACTATGTGGTGGAGGTAGTGAATATCGGTTTGCGCATATTCACGATGACTCGGGTTGTGCGGTCATTTCGTTGTGGGAAATATGGATTGGGTTGGTGAATTTTGGGTTGTTGCGAATTCACTAAGGTTCGGGTTGTTTCAGCCATCCTCCATATATGTTTAGGCTCGGGTTGTTTCGGCCATCTTTGGTGTGATTAGTGACGCGATAGCCATGTTTTGCTCACATGTTGTTATGGGTGTGACAATAGTCGATTTTGTACACCTTGGGATTAGCGTTGCCATAGTCGTTTGGACGCTAGCGGATTTAGTCGTTTGCTTAAGATTTTGTGATAGTTGCGTATTGGTCGTGTTGCGCACTACAAGGGATGTTAAGTAGTAAGTGTTATCCGTAAGGATTCGCTTTTGTTGGTCTTCATCGGTTTGGTTGTTGACCTTATGTTGGAACGTGATTATTATTAGCATTGTACTTGTAGGGGTACGCTAAGGGATTGATATCTCTGTAAGAGATTGGTTGAGTTTTCCCGACGTGAGGGATTGAGCAAGTTAGTGCTCGGGTTCGTGGAGCGATAAATCGAGGTGACGATTTAGTTGTTAAAGGTGATTCATTGGAAAGAATTGCCTAGAGGAATTGGAAGAACGCGTAATGATTCCGTGTATGCTAAGCGTTTGTAGTTCTTGGATGTTGTGTGCATTGCATGTCTCGAAATGCGTGCACGTGTGTATTTGGTAGTTGGAAAAATCTTCGAGTTAATGATTCACGTGACGAAAGTCGGATTGGGACACACGTTTGAGGACCATGGAGCATGGGTCCGGTTGGTTAAGTATGGAGATCACGGGGACGTGATCCAATTTAAGTGGGGGAGAGTTGTAAGACCCTGTTTCAGTTTTAGTCCTGTTCAGTGAAGTGGGACGCCGTCCAAAATGGGGGACGCCGTCCAGTAAAGATGGACTGGACGCCGTCCAGATGAACTGACGGGCTAGCTGTTGTAATTTGATTTAATGTGGAGTATTATGGTATTTTCACTTGAGGGTCGATTTGGAGCCTTCAAAGCTGACCCATTGATCATCTTATCCTCACTTTACACCCACAAACAGTCTCATCTTCAAACGCTAGAGAGAGGAAGAGTTTTAGAGAGAGGAAGCTCCATTTGGAGAAGAAGGAGTTGGATTCTCACCAAAGCTCGGGTTTTAAAGTTGTTCATCTCGTTCGCGGCTACGTTGTGGTAGTATTGGTGAGTTCAAACTCCGAATTTCATTGTTAGGATTGATATTCAAGTTAGGGTTTAAGCTTGATTAGTTGTGAAACCCTTTTAGATGATGAAGTGGGTTTATGGTGACTAGTTATTCTTGTCACTTGGCGAGTTTTGGATTAATTGACGTTTTAGCCATGATTAGGCTTTGATAATGGGTATAATCACTAGTGTTAGTGATTATGGAAGTGTTGGAACCCATTTGAGGTTTTTGGTTGACTAATTTTGAAAGGGTCAAAATTAGGGTTTGGTGTCAATTTGGGCAAGACGAGTGTTTAACACTTGTGTTTTGGTGTAATTGGCGTATTAGGACCATCTTCACTTGTGTTAGTGATCATTGGTTAGTTTGGACGCGGTTTATGCTTGGAAGTGCATTTGGGTCGAAATTGCACTAAGGGTCAATTGAGTTGGTTTGTAAATCCACCCTAATTGTGTTGTTTGTATTGTGATAATGGAATAGGTACTTTCCATTGACGTGTTGCGGATTTGTTCGGTTGCATTCTTAAAGACGACAAGGTGAGTGTTAATATCCTATGTGCATATGTATGTGTAGGATGGGTGCGGGTCGGGTGAAGTGGTTCTCGGTTATAGAACTCACTTCATATATAGGTGGATTTGATGGGCTTGTGTAATAAGTCCAATTGGCACGGTTGTGCGTTTTGGTTGACCACCTTTGGCGAGGTGCACACTTCGTGTGTACGTTATCACATGGACTTGTGATATGGAGTAAAAACCCCGATGTAGTGGGATTGATATTGAGATACGTTTGAGTAACCCCGATGATGTGGGTATTGATGAGGTAGTGAATCTCGGGTAGTGCGGATTCATGATGACTCGGGTTGTTCGGTCATCTTATTGATGAGGTAGTGAATCTCGGGTTGTACGAATTCACTAAGGCACGGGTAGTACGGCAGTCCTCGGTTGTTGAAGTGGTGAAGGAAGTGAATCTCGGGTTGTACGAATTCACTAAGGCTCGGGTTGTTCGACCAACCTTCATAGGTTTAGGGTTAAGGGGTTAACCTTGTTGTATTATCAGATGCATTTTGTATATGCGTGATAATGCTAAAAACTAACATATATTTCATAGCATTATCCCTCAAGAAAGACAAGCTTTTAGTTGCAATTGTTCTATTTACAAGTAATATTCGTTTAAATAATAAAAGGTGAAGACAAAAGACAGATTCGACGAATTAAAGACGCAAACGACCAAAAAGCTCAAAAGTACAAAGTACAATCAAAGTGGTTCAAATTATTGACGAGAAACGTCTCAAAATTACAAGAGTACAAGTCGCAAAACGCAAAATACAAGATATTAAATTGTACGCAAGGACGTTCGAAAATCCGGAACCGGGACCAGAGTCAACTCTCAACGCTCGACGCAACGGACTAAAAATTACAAGTCAACTATGCACATAAATATAATATAATATTTAAATAATTCTTAAAATTATTTATATATTATATTTATTTATTAAAACGTCGATAAGCTTGAAAACAAAAAATATGTGAGCTGGTACCTACCTCCATGCGATCGCATGGCCTGTAGGCTTATTCTCCATGCGATCGCATGGGCCACTTTTTGTGGCCACATGCCTATAAATTTCGCGGTTTTGATCGAAGTTTACACATCTTTTTCTTCTTCCTACTCAAACGAATATATATATATATATATATATATATATATATATATATATATATATATATATATATATATATATATATATATATATATATATATATATATATATATATATATATATATTTTTATTTTAATTTTAATTTTAAATTCTAATAATAAGGGTATGTTAGCGAATGTTGTAAGGGTGTAAGTCGAAATTATGTCCGTGTAACGCTACGCTATTTTAATCATTGTAAGTTATGTTCAACCTTTTTAATTTAATGTCTCGTAGCTAAGTTATTATTATGCTTATTTAATGCCGAAATAATCGTGATGTTGGGCTAAATATTAAAATTGGGTAATTGGGCTTTGTACCATAATTGGGGTTTGGATAAAAGAACGACACTTGTGGAAATTAGACTATGGGCTATTAATGGGCTTTATATTAACTAAATGATACCTCGTTAATTTAATATATAGACTTATAATTTGACGTATTTATATATAACCACATACGCTTGACTGGGCACGGTGGGCGGGATATCTATAAATACCAATAATTGTTCATTTTACTGGACACGGAACTGGATTAATAGTTAATAGACTTGTTGAAACAGGGGTGGATTACATTCAAGGGTAATTGGTGTAATTGTTAACAAAGTAGTAAAACCTTGGTTTACACGCAGTCGATAACCTGGTGTATTCATTAAACAAAGTATTAAGACCTTGTTACAATTCGAATCCCTAATTAGTTGGAATATTTGACTTCGGGAATAAGAATAATTTGACGAAGACTTCCGCATTTTATGATTATGACTGATGGACTATTATGGACAAATCTGTATGGACATATTGAATAATCCAGGACAAATAACAATTAACCCATGAGAATAAGCTAAAAATCAACACGTCAAACATCATGATTATGGAAGTTTAAATAAGCATAATTCTTTTATTTCATATTTAATTGCACTTTTAATTATCGCACTTTTATTTATTGTCATTGTATTTAATTGCACTTTTAATTATCGTACTCTTTAATTATCGCAATTTTATTTTATCGCACTTTTATTTATCGCAATTTCATTATCGTTATTTACTTTACGCTTTAAATTAAGTCTTTTATTTATTTAATATTTTACATTAGGTTTTAACTGCGACTAAAGTTTTAAAATCGACAAACCGGTCATTAAACGGTAAAAACTCCCTTTTATAATAACAATACTACTTATATATATTTTTGTATTTTTACAATTATAAGTTAAACATATAGCGTTAAACTTGGATAAAGATCCCTGTGGAACGAACCAGACTTACTAAAAACTACACTACTGTACGATTAGGTACACTGCCTATAAGTGTTGTAGCAAGGTTTAGGTATATCCATTCTATAAATAAATAAATATCTTGTGTAAAACTGTATCGTATTTAATAGTATTTTGTAGCAAAAATACTACTATTTCCTAGTACGCCTCGCACACATCAATGCGTATATAGATACTTATTGTATGTTGTGGCTAATCTTGCTGATTTGGCTTGGTGGTACGTTAGGTATAACATTGCTTAGTTATGCTCGGATTGCGGTATGTGTTTACTATTTGTGTGTTGGCGATGCGTATTCATTTTATGCATATATATATGTATATAGTATATTCTCACTCACTAAGCGTTAGCTTACCCTCTCGTTGTTTACATTTTTTATAGATTTGCTCAAAGGCGATGGCTCTGGTAAGCGCGGAGACAAGTGGACTTGCGTAGTTGCTTTAGAGGACGTGCTTTTGGACTTGATTAGGATTGGGTAGCGTATCCCGAATCAACATGCTCGGTTTATGTTTTGAATTAAACTAAAATGGGTTGAAATGATCACTTGACTTAATTTTGGGTCGTTTTGAGCCCGGTGTTGTAAAACTCGATTTTTATTATGGAAATCTTTTAGTTATAATTATATTAATGTATTGTGAAAACCGTTTAGTTTAAAAGTGTCGGGAAGTGGGTTTTCCGCCCGCATGAAATTGTAAAACTGATCAGAATTGTTTAGTTCATTTGGACGCCGTCCAAAAGGCTTGGACGTCATCCAGTCCTTCAGAACTGGACGCCGTCCAGATGCACTGTCTCACAAATTTTATTTTATTTTTGGTCGTGTTTTCGGTTGAATAATGGGTTGGGTCGTTACACCTTCACAAATGCACACCAAACTTTTTATTTTTTACAATTCACTCACCCTCTTTCTAATAATTAACTTTATAGCTTTTACAAATTCACCACAAACTTTTCACACTTTATAATTTGACCATCAAACTTCTCATCCACCATAAATTGACCACATAATTTTCACTACTCCATAACTACTCATTATCATTATTTTTATTTTTTACGATTTACCCACACCCTTTATAATAATTACCTTTATAGCTTTTACAAAATCACCACAAACTTTTAACACTTCAGAATTTGACCATTAAACTTCTCATTAATTATAAATTGATCACATAATTTTACTACTCCGTAACTATTCATTATTATTATTATTATTATTATTATTATTATTATTATTATTATTATTATTATTATTATTATTATTATTATTATTATTATTATTATTATTATTATTATTATTATTATTATTATTATTATTATTATTATTAAATTAATCACATAATTTCTCACTTGATTATTGTTTAAATTTGTTTTCTTATTATAAATCAACTACGTAACTCATTGTTTAATAACTGTTTTATTGTTATTATATATAGTTTTTCCTATTTTATTAAATAGTTTGTACCAATCGTTGATGTACGTCTCACTTTATTGATTGAGCATTTGGGTCTTTTCTCTCGACAGGACGAAAAGTAAAACAAAAAATGATGAATAATTACTTTCACGCTTATTACAAATCAACCACATAAATATTTTTGGTCCTTCCTCGATAAAACGAAAAATAAAAAATGATAAAAAATTACTTTTCAATAATTAGGTATGTAACTAATGTTAATCAAGGGTGAAAAACCGGCTCAAAGCCAAGTCGCCCAACTAGTTTTTACTATGTTACTCTTGGTAAGGTAAGAGCACGAAGTGTCGTGGCACTGTTTTTCATTATCCATTTCAGTGTCACAAAGAGACACGACTGTGTTGAGAAAAAATAGAGATGCCGTTCAGTGTCTATTTCAATGTCTATTTATATTTTACTTTTCACTTATAATAAATGTTTATTTTATTTTAAATAAAACATTATAAATATAGATAACGATTACATAAACAATATATAAATAATAACTTACGATAATTATAATGTTTTAAAAATTCTAAAATATAAAAAATTACAATAATTTAAAGTCCTAAAATATAACAATTACGATAACTTAAAGTCTTAATAGTTAATAATACGATTACTTAAATAAATAATAGGTCGAATCCTGACTCAAGTATCTTGATTCTAGACTACTTTGAATCCTAATTACACTTAGGACATTCATCAAAGGATATAAGATACAATTTAGTTCGAGAAGAACGTATCTTGTCTCGTTGTTTTTCAGCATCTCATTCGTTACTCACATAAAAACGAAAAAAATTTCACGTCTTCATTGAAATATGCCAAGAAGAAGAAAGATATTTCTTCTCTAAGGAAGTCACACAACCATGATATATCGAAGTCACTAACGTTGATATTCGCAAATGATTTTTGCATCACATTTGAGCATCTAGTCACACCCTATTTCGCCCCCGTAATATACGTTCATACTAAACCCGTAATATACGTTCATACTAACAACTGTCTAATCCATGTTTTATTCTTAAGTGTTGGATTAATGGTTTATTTGAGTGTATAAGTTGAGTGAAAAACTTCTTGTGTTTGAGAGAAATTGTGTTGTTTTGTATAAAAAAGATATATAGTGAAGTTGTGTATATATAATGTTTGGGTAAAATGCTTTAAAGGCAAAAAGAAAAATAAATCAAATGTTGAACTTACACTCAATGGATAGTTCTTTAAAAATCATACGATAATAACGCCATTTCACAGCGTCGGAATCTCGACGCCGGCATGGCATCAATTTAAGTCGCGTCCCCGACGTCCATTTTGCAAAACTGTGAAGGTGATGGTCGACGCTTAGAGCCCTAATCATTTACAATGAAGGAGAAGAGGCAATAGCGGCGGCGTTGGTGATAGCAGCAAAGGTGACGACGACGAGGATGTTAGCAACAACGACGACGGTGAAGGGTTTGTTTCGAGCATAAAACACCCAGATGAGAAGGTGATGGTGGTGGAGAAGAATACAGATGAAGAGGAGATGTCCATGGTAGTAGCAGCGAGCGCGGTGGTGGCTGAAGCGACGGCGATGGAGGTCGTAGCTACCGCGGCTATAGCGGTGGAGGCGACGGTGTTGTGGTAAGCCATTGCAATTTTGATAGGATGCTGATGAAAGTAATCTGTTGTGATAGAGTATGTAAGAAGGTTTAATAGTGTAAAGTGACGAAAATGCCCCTCTAGAATAAAAATGGTAATGAACACGAAGGGTGTGGTCTAATGATATATTATTAATTATTATTTTTATATGATCAATATAAAATGTGCAAATCATAAGATTCAAATTGAAATTTTTTTAATAACATATCAAAACGTCAACTAATAAATAATTTCAATACGTCGATAATGTATAAAGATGTAATCATTTTATGATTTCTTATAAATTGATATTGATAATAATAATAATAACAATAATAATAACATCATAGAGCATGAGGAATAACGATAAAAAGGATTGCATCATCGATGGAAAAAATCACCCAAATTTGAAGGCCAAGAGAAAGTGACGTTTGAAAAGGGCCCATTTTATTTAGGTATGTTTAGTGCGACCACAATTGAAAACAACTAAACAATTGCTTATTAAATTTTATTTATTAAAGAAAAATATTGGCTGCCATTTACAAGAAGAAATGTAGGACTCCATAACTAAATACAAAGCAAATTGTATCATGAAATTTTTAAATGAGACTCGAACTCAAGATTTCTCATACACCTAGAAGGCGGTAACCACTGAGGTAAATGTTGATGGTTTTTTGTATATTTATGTGTAGGTAATACATGTAATGATAAATTTACTAGAGTATTACTTTTAATGAAATTACAAAAATTATAACTTATTATTTGTATAGCGACCCGAAAAAACCGTCATTGACGGCGCCGTCTACTTAGGTCCCGTTACGTGGTCATAAGTCTTTAAAACGACGTTTGACCAAAATATGTCGCATTCATTTCATATGTAAAGATGTTTCAAAGTTTACAAGGTAGTTCAACGACTAATACGATACAACGCTTTTAAGTACAAATGAAACCTATGCGACACGATTTAATGTAAAGTCAAAAGACGTTCCATGTATGCAAGTATACTCGACATCCAAGCAAGTATCAAAAATAGCGTGCGGAAGCATGTAACACTTAACGTTCAAGGACCTGAGAAAAACATAGAAATCTGTCAACGAAAATGTTGGTGAAATCATAGGTTTAATAAGTGAGTACGTAAGTAAAATGGTTGAACCACAAGATTTATAACGTTGGAGTAATAGTAAGATCATTCTAAAATTGTTATCACGAGCACCCAATTATCAAGGCTTAACTAACGTTACCCCATCACATAATGTTAGAACATACACTTATTCTCGAAAATATATTTCATCCGCATAACGGTAGCGAACCGTCCGAATGAGGGTTTGTCAAACCCATATGGTCATACAACATAAGTGTCACACCCCCCAAAATGGACCAGGGGTAATTGTGACCAATCATATCATAACACAGTTGTATAAACGAGAACGACTCTATATGAGACTTTTTAAATAAAACCTTTGTTAATAAAACAGCGGAAGCAGTAATACATGTTTACATTATTATTAAAACGTAAAATAAATGTTTATGAACTAAAATATAATATGCGATGTGGACTCCATGCACGCATCAAATCTATCATCACAAAGTTGCAAACAACTAGCTCAATCATCACCTGAGACAAAACATGCTTAAAGTGTCAACCAAAAAGGTTGAGTGAAATTCACAGGTTTATAAATAATATCCAAAGTTTTAGACCACAAGATTTAGTTTAAAGTTGATTGATATAGAAATATCAATCTAAAAGTGTTGCTGCATTTTGTAATATCGCTACTAAACAAGTTTACCCTATGACACCTTGTACTGTCAGTGTCGTGGAATCATTATTATGTAACTAAAGACCATCGGTCGAATGGTTAGAGACGTTACTCTCAATAGGCCTACTCACAATAATTAAGTTTGCATTGCAATTGACGATATTACGGTAGGGTTTTAGCATGAATCAAAGCATGACAGCATAGTTAACAATTTAGTACTTGTGTCTAAGCGTAAAACAGTTATAAAACAAGCATGTGTCTCACCCCAAAAGTTATAAAAGTAGTTATGAAACAGTAAAAAGTGGGGCTATGAAGTTCACCTTAGTAGCACAAAAGAGTATTCCACGAAAGAATTGAACGGAAGGACGTGACCGAGATCTCAACCTAGAGATAGAACGTATGATCAGACATTGCCTAACAGACAATAGTATATAGAAATATATTGATAGTAATGGTTCACTAAAGAATTTTCATTTTCGGAAGGTTACTATTTATGGAAAGTTTCCACTTATAGTAATTTTCCAATTTTAGAAAGTTCGGGTTAATCTTTAGCAAGACGTTGTATAACTTTACTCAAACTTCGTTGCTATCAAATAAGTCAGGAATGACCAGATGTAACCGGGGGCCCAGGACTCTTGACCAGAATCTAAGTCATGGCATTCGAGATCCACAAGCTTACCCATAAATGGCAACCTAGACATCATTCACTTACGACCGTGAGTAGCGATGAAGTTCACATGAATTGTACATTATCTTTGATTAACCTTCACTTTAGGTTTATATGTTATTATATATGTTATATTTTATTTATTAATGTATTAACAATTTGATTATCTTATATTATATATTAAAAGTTATTATTATTAAATTAGTATAGTTATAAAATAAGTGTTTATTAATAATGTATTATTATTAACTTATATTATAAGCATTATACTTTATTATATAGTATACTTAGTTATTAACCGTAAGTTATAATAATAATATTAATTTAGTATATGTAATATACTTATGTTAATCGAAAATCATACTAATATATGTTAATTCAAATATTAATTCATTAAATATTATATTTATAATTTTTATAAACTTAGTTAATTATACAATTCAGTAGGATATTTTATAAAAATAATTTTATCAAGTTTTTGTATTTATTTCCCACTTTTCTTTATGTATATATTCGGTTTATATTAATCAAATTTAATTAGGTAATAAATATTAAATCGACCTAAATAGATAATTTTATATTTTTTACAGGTTCTATATTATGTAAAAATGTTATAAAAATTATTAAATCAAATTTTATATCAAAATATTATTTATTTAATGTTTTCTAATTATTTAACCATTGTAATCGACCTATAATTAAATAAATAGGAAAAATAATTTAGAATTAATTTTTATATTTTTTTTAAAGTATCTAGTGATGCTACTAATCATATAAAAATTTTATAAAAATATTTAATACACATTTGTATTTATTTTGTATTTTCTTTATTATTTCTCTCAGTTTAGAATAATGCAAAAGTAAATTCTTTTTAAATACTAATCATCCCATTTATTTAATTTTTATAATTTTCACTTGTTTATAAAATTATAATAATCTAAAAAAAATTATAATTATTTTTATTACTGTTTAATATTTTATTACGAATTTTATATTATTTTTATGTTTAAATACTACATAATTCATATTTAATTATAAATAATATTCCATAAATTATCAAAATTATTTTTATACATCATAATACTTATAATACTAATTATAACATGTAAAAATAATTTATATATATTAAATTCAAATTTTTAAAGAATATACAAAAAAATAAAAGCAATTCGATAAAAAATATAGAAATTACCTCAAATAATTTCCCAAGTTTGTGAGAGAGTTTTTTCAAAGATTTGATACAAGTTTTTATGAAATGGAAGTAGGTATTTATAGGAAAAAAATAGTTGGTGAAAAGAAAAAATATAAATAAAATAAAGGTGCCAATTTTGACAAAAAATAAAAACATGTTAAAAATGTTTTTAATAAGTTTTTGTTTTTGAAAATATTTAGTCAAAATTCATGGGCTCATTATTTAATTTATAAAAAATATCTTTTTTTTATAAGCTAAAAATATATATATAATGATTAAAATAACTTATCATTTAATTAATAATTATGTTTCATATAGTTTTAAATATAATACGCATTAATATTAATATTAACTAAAGTTATTTTATATAATTAGTGTAAACTTTAGTTAACAAAAAGTGTCGACTAAAAATAAATATTTGATCAATGTCAAATTTAATTATATATTACGTATGGATAACAACCCTATAGTCAAATTAGTCAATTCAGGTATGGAAATATGAGGGTTGTTATAGTACCTACCCGTTAAAAGAAATTTCGTCCCGAAATTTAGTTGTTGCCATCAATCGGCGTTATTCGTACATAGACGAGGATATTTATGTTTTATTTGGTTTTCACGTTCCCAGGTATGCTCGGGGCCTTGCGTGAATTCCAACGGATAGAATATTGTTCCGTTTCAAGAATTAAAATCATACAAACCATAATTTCTACCAGTTCTTCTACGAAGTGCATTTTATTATTAATGCAGAGATCATTCAAAATGATGATGTTATACAAGTCATTTAAGTAAATTGGATACATAAAATGTGTTATGAATAATATTGAGCTCATTTAAACCTTGAGCGTTTATGCCACCACGCTAGGGTAGAAAAAATAGAGAGGAGTTCATGAAAATCATAGTCGTGAAATTTGATAGAGATTGTCATTCTTTACAACAAGAATGATGAATATGAGTTGAAAATAGAGTTTTATCAACATTGGGTAATATGGATAAAACGATTCGATTATAGGAAGAGTATAAACAAAGCTATCACAAAAGAGTGAAATGAGGAAATTAAATGTTCGCCTTAACTTTTGACGTAGTCACGATTGATTTCCGGAATTTAAGGAATTTAAAGGAAATTTTCGTAATCTATAAGATTTGATTCTCCGGTAATTAAGGAATTTGTGATTTTCTTTGATTAAATTCGTAATCTGCCTCGATTACTATGTCTGATATTTCCACTATAAATTAACCTTTTCCGTTTCATTATTTTCATCACTCCAATACTTTCTTCCTTAATTTATACTTTAAAGCACTCGTCAATATGCTCCATCCAGTTCTGATTCTGGATATACTCCTAACTTTCATATCTGTCATTCTTCTTTTTCATCTGCCGCTAGAAGAATCTATTTATTTCTACTATACTCTTGGTTTTATAGTGTTTTTAGTTCTCCTGTGTCTTTATCTTGCTATTCGCATAGATATACACGGTTTGTAATTTCTGTGTTGTTTTTGGGTTATATATATATATATATATATATATATATATATATATATATATATATATATATATATATATATATATATATATATATATATTTCTTCTATTTCGGAGTTCCATGCTTTTGTTTCTTCTTCCCGTCTTCAAGTCAAGCGAATAATGGTCCAGAATTCATAGGTATGAAGCTTCGAATACCTAATGTTCTAAGCAGAAAGGAATGTAATATCACGATTTGACTTGGTAAATTACCAGAATTACCGAGGATAGAACTATCAAGAATATATTTTCTTGATATGTTCAGAGGTTATGTAGAATTTAAGAGTCGTGTAACATGGCAAATGATGATTATAAAGTCTATGAATCATCATCTTCCATTAAAATTTAGCATGACTTACTGTAATATAATCACGTTGGCCTGACGTCATTATATTATACTAACTCATGCTTCAATTCCCAACACTTCTTCAAAACATTTATAATTTAAACTTGAATTTTACTGAATATAGAAACTAAAATAGTTTCCTTTATAAAGATATCGCAAAGAGATACTTAATTGTGGACAAGAATCGTTATGAAAATATCTTCAAAAATATAGAGGATATTTATAACGACATTTTGGAAATTTCTAAGTTCGAAGGTTGATGAAGAAAAATTTTCCGCAAGCTTTTAACATAACTTCGGAGCAAGATATTCTCTAAAGATTTCATCGGATCCAGAATTACCTGGATTCTTTGAATATAGGGTTTGGTCCTTGTATTTGTCCTTGGTCTCCTCCATGGTTAGCTCAATCCGTTTTTCAGTTCCAAATTTTCTTTTGAGCTTTTCCAACGTACCATTCTTTATTATCAAACTTTTGGCCATTGAGACCATCTACAATTTTGTTGTTTCCTCTGCATTTAATGCAGCCATATTTGATTCATCAGTTATCAATCCGAGATGGTTTCAAGAAATTTCATTTTTAGATGATTAAACGCTGATTGTAATCGTCAACGGATCTAATGGTTGATGAATAGGCGTTGTTGATTTCAAAAGTAATGAACGATAATTTCGGTGGTTTGATGTGATAATTCATCATAGAATACGAATGAATATAATTCATGAATGTAGTGATCTTTAGAAAGATTACACTTGCTAAAGCTTTACTTAGATTCCGATATGTTCAAATCAGAATAGGTAATTAAATATGTATGAAAATGGTTGTTCTTTAGTGAACGGATACATATGTGGATATAAGTAGTATAGTTACTAATTATTAAATCAGAATTTGAAGAATGTACAATGTAAGATATTAATGTGAGATATAAATATTTCTCGGGTTTTACCTACCCGTTAAAATATTTTCACAATTAACAGTTTGTACAAAAGGATTTTTAATTACAATCTTTATGAAGATATACGTTCATATATATATTCTTCACGTATAATATAGATTTAATGAGCTAATATACTATTAAACTCATTTGATTTGCGGTTGAAGCGAGAATAAATAATCTTCAAAACTTGAGAGATTACATAATCATCGCAGAATCTTTCTTTAATGAAGTTATGAATCAATACTCCATCGTTCATTGTTATTGATATACCTCGGTATATGATGTTGATGCTCGTGGAATTCTTGTGAAATTAACAAGGCACGAATGATGTTTTCTAAAGAGTTTTGAGTACATCGAAAATAAAAGTGTAAAACCAAACATGTATTTGAATAATACACTTAGTTTATTATGAAATGGAGTTTATTGTGATGAAGCAGTGATTAACGATTGTTAAGTCATTAACGAGGGATGTACATCATAGCATATTAGTGATATGAATTAACCAAGTAGTACATACTACTTAAGATTCACACGTAATAGCTTAATACGAAAAGATTTATTATTGTTCCAAACCATATATATATATATATATATATATATATATATATATATATATATATATATATATATATATATATATATATATATATATATATATATATAAAGTATACATATATAATTTTCAGGAAGAATGAGTCAATACATCTTAACTCATTATTACTAATATTCCTTGGTATCTATGGGGAGTATGATGTTAATATCCGAGGTACAGATTATGGTGTTTGTTGTTGGTGAAGCTGATACTGTTGGTGGTGATGCTGTTGGTACTGGTGGTGATGCTGGTTATGCTGCTGGTGCTGCTACTGGTGCTCGTAGGTTTTGCACCATATTCTCCAGAGCCACCACTCGAGCGCAAAGCTCATTGACTTCTTCTATTATTCCGGGTTGATTGGCGGTTGACAAGTGGATGAATAAGATCTAGAATTTTAGATATTATATATTCGTGACGGGATATCCTGGAAATGAGGGTGAAAATAGTGTTCCGAACGGGTTCGCCGGTAAGCGCTTCAGGTTCTTCGCCAATAGGGCAATGTGGTGGGTGAAAAGGATCACCTTCTTCACTTCTCCATTGATTAAGTAGACTACGAACCCATCCCCAATTCATCCAGAAAAGATGATGACTAATTGGTTGGTTCATTCCGGTTACGCTGCCTGTGGTGCTCGAGGAACTCGAGGAATCAAGTGAGAAATCCATATTATATGATCGAATAAAGGGTTTTCGGTATGAGATGGGTGTTGAATACTAAATGATATCTCTGTCTCCTCGAATATGTATATATAGCAAAGAGATTCCGTAATTTACGGAGGAAATTTAGGAAAAGTGTTAGACTAAGTCTAATGGGATAGATATGATAAGATATGATTTGTCTATACTCCGATAATGGTGGTATGACTTGTCGAGATCATAAAATGATAAGTATGTAATCTAATAATCTTTCTATTAAAGACTTTCAATTCGTATACTGTGATAACCCAATGACACTTTCCGGTTCGCAAACTGATGCATAAAGGCATAAGGCATATAGGTACGTGATATATAACAGGGAGTTATATACATTTGAGTATGAATAGTAAAAATTATACGAGTTTCAAAATTCATGGATAATATTTCATGTAATACATATGTAATACACAAAACCATGATAGATGACATAGGAATGTCGAGAATTTCAAAAATCTTGGTGTCGCATTTAAATGCGGTGGCGTAATTGGATAATACTTAGGACAGTGAACAGAGTTCTTAGATTGACTCGGTATTCTAAGATAAGTAAAGTTTCTAAAGTATAGTGTAGCATTTAATAGTTAAAGGCAACAATTAAAGGCACTATAGTCAAGAAAAGTTGTAGTCCTACATTGCTAAGGTACCTAATTGTATAAGACACACATAAAATGCAATCCTGGTTCTCTACAACAACCTGCTCTGATACCAATTTGTCACACCCCCCAAAATGGACCAGGGGTAATTGTGACCAATCATATCATAACACAGTTGTATAAACGAGAACGACTCTATATGAGACTTTTTAAATAAAACCTTTGTTAATAAAACAGCGGAAGCAGTAATACATGTTTACATTATTATTAAAACGTAAAATAAATGTTTATGAACTAAAATATAATATGCGATGTGGACTCCATGCAAGCATCAAATCTATCATCACAAATTTGCAAACAGCTAGCTCAATCATCACTTGAGACAAAACATGCTTAAAGTGTCAACCAAAAAGGTTGAGTGAAATTCACAGGTTTATAAATAATATCCAAAGTTTTAGACCACAAGATTTAGTTTAAAGTTGATTGATATAGAAATATCAATCTAAAAGTGTTGATGCATTTTGTAATATCGCTACTAAACAAGTTTACCCTATGACACCTTGTACTGTCAGTGTCGTGGAATCATTATTATGTAACCAAAGACCATCGGTCGAATGGTTAGAGACGTTACTCTCAATAGGCCTACACACAATAATTAAGTTTGCATTTAAACGTAGCAATTGAAAATATTACGGTAGGGATTTAGCATGAATCAAAGCATGACAGCATAGTTAACAATTTAGTACTTGTGTCTAAGCGTAAAACAGTTATAAAATAAGCATGTGTCTCACCCCAAAAGTTATAAAAGTAGTTATGAAACAGTAAAAAGTGGGGCTATGAAGTTCCCACTTTTCTTTATATATATACTCGGTTTATATTAATCAAATTTAATTAGGTAATAAATATTAAATAGACCTAAATAAATAATTTTATATTTTTTTACAGGTTCTATATTATGTAAAAATGTTATAAAAATTATTAAATCAAATTTTATATCAAAATATTATTTATTTAATGTTTTCTAATTATTTAACCATTGTAATCGGCCTATAATTAAATAAATAGGAAAAATAATTTAAAATTAATTTTTATATTTTTTTTAAAGTATCTAGTGATGCTACTAATCATATAAAAATTTTATAAAAATATTTAATACACGTTTGTATTTCTTTTGTATTTTCTTTATTATTTCTCTCGGTTTAGAATAATGCAAAAGTAAATTCTTTTTAAATACTAATCATCCCATTTATTTAATTTTTATAATTTTTTCTTGTTTATAAATGTATAATAATCTCAAAAAAAATTTATAATTATTTTTATTACTGATTAATATTTTATTACGAATTTTATATTGTTTTTATGTTTAAATACTACATAATTCGTATTTAATTATAAATAATATTCCATAAATTATCAAAATTATTTTTATACATCATAATACTTATAATACTAATTATAACATGTGAAACTAATTTATATATATTAAATTCAAATTTTTAAAGAATATACAAAAAAATAAAAGCAATTCGATAAAAAATATAGAAAATACCTCAAGTACTTTCCCAAGTTTGTGAGAGAGTTTTTCCAAAGATTTGATACAAGTTTTTATGAAATGGAAGTGGGTATCTATAGGAAAAAAATGGTTGGTGAAAAAAAAAATATAAATAAAATAAAGGTGTCAATTTTGACAAAAAAATAAAAACATGTTAAAAATGTTTTTAATAAGTTTTTGTTTTTGAAAATATTTAGTCAAAATTCATGGGCTCATTATTTAATTTATAAAAAAAATCTCTTTTTTTATAAGCTAAAAATATATATATAATGATTAAAATAACTTATCATTTAATTAATAATTATGTTTCATATAGTTTTAAATATAATACTCATTAATATTAATATTAACTAAAGTTATTTTATATAATTAGTGTAAACTTTAGTTAACAAAAAGTGTCGACTAAAAATAAATATTTGATCAATGTCAAATTTAATTATATATTACGTATGGATAACAACCCTATAGTCAAATTAGTCAATTCAGGTATGGAAATATGAGGGTTGTTATAGTACCTACCCGTTAAAAGAAATTTCGTCCCGAAATTTAGTTGTTGCCATCAATCAGCGTTGTTCGTACATAGACGAGGATATTTACGTTCTATTTGGTTTTCACGTTCTCAGGTATGCTCGGGGCCTTGCGTGAATTCCAACGGATAGAATATTGTTCCGTTTCAAGAATTAAAATCATACAAACCATAATTTCTACCAGTTCTTCTACGAAGTGCATTTTATTATTAATGCGGAGATCATTCAAAATGATGATGTTATACAAGTCATTTAAGTAAATTGGATACATAAAATGTGTTATGAATAATATTGAGCTCATTTAAACCTTGAGCGTTTATGCCACCACGCTAGGGTAGACAAAATAGAGAGGAGTTCATGAAAATAATAGTCGTGAAATTTGATAGAGATTGTCATTCTTTACGACAAGAATGATGAATATGAGTTGAAAATAGAGTTTTATCAACATTGGGTAATATGGATAAAACGATTCGATTATAGGAAGAGTATAAACGAAGCTATCACAAAAGAGTGAAATGAGGAAATTAAATGTTCGCCTTAACTTTTGACGTAGTCACGATTGATTTCCGGAATTTAAGGAATTTAAAGGAAATTTCCGTAATCTATAAGATTTGATTCTCCGGTAATTAAGGAATTTGTGATTTTCTTTGATTAAATTCGTAATCTGCCTCGATTACTATGTCTGATATTTTCACTATAAATTAACCTTTTCCGTTTCATTATTTTCATCACTCCAATACGTTCTTTCTTAATTTATACTTTAAAGCACTCGTCAATATGCTCCATCCAGTTCTGATTCTGGATATACTCCTAACTTTCATATATGTCATTCTTCTTTTTCATCTGCCGCCAGAAGAATCTATTCATTTCTTCTATACTCTTGATTTTATAGTGTTTTTAGTTCTCCCGTGTCTTTATCTTGCTATTCGCATAGATATACACGATTTGTAATTTCTGTGTTGTTATTGGGTTATATATATATATATATATATATATATATATATATATATATATATATATATATATATATATATATATATATATATATATATATATATATATATATATATATTCTTCTATTTCGGAGTTTCATGCTTTTGTTTCTTCTTCCCGACTTCAAGTCAAGCGAATAATGGTCCAGAATTCATAGGTATGAAGCTTCGAATACCTAATGTTCTAAGCAGAAAGGAATATAATATCACGATTTGATTTGGTAAATTACCAGAATTACCGAGGATAGAACTATCAAGAATATATTTTCTTAATATGTTCAGAGGTTATGTAGAATGTAAGAGTCGTGTAACATGGCAAATGATGATTATAAAGTCTATGAATCATCATCTTCCATTAAAATTTAGCATGACTTACTGTAATATAATCACGTTGGCCTGACGTCATTATATTATACTAACTCATGCTTCAATTCCCAACACTTCTTCAAAACATTTATAATTTAAACTTGAATTTTACTGAATATAGAAACTAAAATAGTTTCCTTTATAAAGATATCGCTAAGAGATACTTAATTGTGGACAAGAATCGTTATGAAAATATCTTCAGAAATATAGAGGATATTTATAACGACATTTTGGAAATTTCTAAGTTCGAAGGTTGATGAAGAAATTTTTTTCGCAAGCTTTTAACATAACTTCGGAGCAAGATATTCTCTAAAGATTTCATCGGATCCAGAATTACCTGGATTCTTTGAATATAGGGTTTGGTCCTTGTATTTGTCCTTGGTCTCCTCCATGGTTAGCTCAATCCGTTTTTCAGTTCCAAATTTTCTTTTGAGCTTTTCCAACGTACCATTCTTTATTATCAAACTTTTGGCCATTGAGACCATCTACAATTTTGCTGTTTTCTCTACATTTAATGCAGCCATATTTGATTCATCGGTTATCAATCCGAGACGGTTTCAAGAAATTTCGTTTTTAGATGATTAAACGCTGATTGTAATCGTCAACGGATCTAATGGTTGATGAATAGGCGTTGTTGATTTCAAAAGTAATGAACGATAATTTCGGTGGTTTGATGTGATAATTCATCATAGAATACAAATGAATATAATTTATGAATGTAGTGATCTTTAGGAAGATCACACTTGCTAAAGCTTTACTTGGATTCCGATATGTCCAAATCAGAATAGGTAATTAAATTTGTATGAAAATGGTTGTTCTTTAGTGAACGGATACATATGTGGATGTAAGTAGTATAGTTACTAATTATTGAATCAGAATTTGAAGAATGTACAATGTAAGATATTAATGTGAGATATAAATATTTCTCGGGTTTTACCTACCCGTTAAAATATTTTCACAATTAACAGTTTGTACAAAAGGATTTTTAATTACAATCTTTATGAAGATATATGTTCATATATGTATTCTTCACGTATAATATAGATTTAATGAGTTAATATACTATTAAACTCATTTGATATGCGGTTGAAGCGAGAATAAATAATCTTCAAAACTTGAGAGATTACATAATCATCGCAGAATCTTTCTTTAATGAAGTTATGAATCAATACTCCATTGTTCATTGTTATTGATATACCTCGGTATATAATGTTGATGCTCGTGGAATTCTTATGAAATTCACAAGGCACGAATGATGTTTTCTAAAGAGTTTTGAGTACATCGAAAATAAAAGTGTAAAACTAAATATGTATTTGAATAATACACTGAGTTTATTATGAAATAGAGTTTATTGTGATGAAGCAGTGATTAACGATTGTTAAGTCATTAACGAGGGATGTACATCATAGCATATTAGTGATATGAATTAACCAAGTAGTACATACTAGTTAAGATTCACACGTAATAGCTTAATACGAAAAGATTTATTATTGTTCCAAACCATATATATATATAAAGTATACATATATAATTTTCAGGAAGAATGAGTCAATACATCTTAACTCATTATTACTAATATTCCTTGGTATCTATGGGGCGTATGATGTTGATATCCGAGGTACAGATTATGGTGTTTGTTGTTGGTGAAGCTGATATTGTTGGTGGTGATGCTGTTGGTACTGGTGGTGATGCTGGTTATGCTGCTGGTGCTCGTAGGTTTTGCACCATATTCTCCAGATCCACCACTCTAGCGCGAAGCTCATTAACTTCTTCTATTATTCCGGGGTGATTGGCGGTTCGGATAAGTGGATGAATAACATCTAAAATTTTAGATATTATATATTCGTGATGGGATATCCTAGAAATGAGGGTGAAAATAGTGTTCAGAACGGGTTCGCCGGTAAGCGCTTCAGGTTCTTCGCCAATAGGGCAATGTGGTGGGTGAAAAGGATCACCTTCTTCACTTCTCCATTGATTAAGTAGACTACGAACCCATCCCCAATTCATCTAGAAAAGATGATGACTAATTGGTTGGTTCATTCCGGTTACGCTGCCTGTGGTGCTCGAGGAACTCGAGGAATCAAGTGAGAAATCCATATTATATGATCGAATAAAGGGGTTTCGATATGAGATGGGTGTTGAATACTAAATGATATCTCCGTCTCCTCGAATATGTATATATAGCAAAGAGATTCCGTAATTTACGGAGGAAATTTAGGAAAAGTGTTAGACAAAGTCTAATGGGATAGATATGATAAGATATGATTTGTATATACTCCAATAATGGCGGTATGACGTGTCGAGATCATAAAATGATAAGTATGTAATCTAATAATCTTTCTATTAAAGACTTTCAATTTGTATACTGTGATAACCCAATGACATTTTCTGGTTCGCAAACTGATGCATAAAGGCATAAGGCATATAGGTACGTGATATATAACAGGGAGTTATATACATTTGAGTATGAATAGTAACAATTATAGGAGTTTCAAAATTCATGGATAATATTTCATGTAATACATATGTAATACACAAAACCATGATAGATGACATAGGAATGTCGAGAATTTCAAAAATCTTGGTGTCGCATTTAAATGCTGTGGCGTAATTAGATAATACTTAGGACAGTGAACAGAGTTCTTAGATTGACTCGGCATTCTAAGATAAGTAAAGTTTCTAAAGTATAGTGTAGCATTTAACAGTTAAAGGCAACAATTAAAGGCACTATAGTCAAGGAAAGTTGTAGTCCTACATTGCTAAGGTACCTAATTGTATAAGACACACATAAAATGCAATCCTGGTTCTCTACAACAACCTGCTCTGATACCAATCTGTCACACCCCCCAAAATGGACCAGGGGTAATTGTGACCAATCATATCATAACACAGTTGTATAAACGAGAACGACTCTATATGAGACTTTTTAAATAAAACCTTTGTTAATAAAACAGCGGAAGCAGTAATACATGTTTACATTATTATTAAAACGTAAAATAAATGTTTATGAACTAAAATATAATATGCGATGTGGACTCCATGCAAGCATCAAATCTATCATCACAAAGTTGCAAACAGCTAGCTCAATCATCACCTGAGACAAAACATGCTTAAAGTGTCAACCAAAAAGGTTGAGTGAAATTCACAGGTTTATAAATAATATCCAAAGTTTTAGACCACAAGATTTAGTTTAAAGTTGATTGATATAGAAATATCAATCTAAAAGTGTTGCTGCATTTTGTAATATCGCTACTAAACAAGTTTACCCTATGACACCTTGTACTGTTAGTGTCGTGGAATCATTATTATGTAACCAAAGACCATCGGTCGAATGGTTAGAGACGTTAATCTCAATAGGCCTACCACAATAATTAAGTTTGCATTTAAATGTAGCTATTGACGATATTACGGTGGGGATTTAGCATGAGTCAAAGCATGACAACATAGTTAACAATTTAGTACTTGTGTCTAAGCGTAAAACAGTTATAAAACAAGCATGTGTCTCACCCCAAAAGTTATAAAAGTAGTTATGAAACAGTAAAAAGTGGGGCTATGAAGTTCACCTTAGTAGCACAAAAGAGTATTCCACGAAAGAATTGAACGGAAGGACGTGACCGAGATCTCAACCTAGAGATAGAACGTATGATCAGACATTGCCTAACAGACAATAGTATATAGAACTATATTGATAGTAATGGTTCACTAAAGAATTTCCATTTTCGGAAGGTTACTATTTATGGAAAGTTTCCACTTATAGTAATTTTCCAATTTTAGAAAGTTCGGGTTAATCTTTAGCAAGACGTTGTATAACTTTACTCAAACTTCGTTGCTATCAAATAAGTCAGGAATGAACAGATGTAACCGGGGGCCCAGGACTCTTGACCAGAATCTAAGTCATGGCATTCGAGATCCACAAGCTTACCCATAAATGGCAACCTAGACATCATTCACTTGCGACCGTGAGTAGCGATGAAGTTCACATGAATTGTACATTATCTTTGATTAACCTTCACTTTAGGTTTATATGTTATTATATATGTCATATTATATTTATTAATGTATTAACAATTTGATTATCTTATATTATATACTATAAGTTATTATTATTAAATTAGTATAGTTATAAAATAAGTGTTTATTAATAATGTATTGTTATTAACTTACATTATAAGTATTATACTTTATTATATAGTATACTTAGTTATTAACCGTAAGTTATAATAATAATATTAATTTAGTATATGTAATATACTTATGTTAATCGAAAATCATACTAATATATGTTAATTCAAATATTAATTCATTAAATATTATATTTATAATTTTTATAAACTTAGTTAATTATATAATTCAGTAGGATATTTTATAAAAATAATTTTATCAAGAATTTGTATTTATTTCCCACTTTTCTTTATATATATACTCAGTTTATATTAATCAAATTTAATTAGGTAATAAATATTAAATTGACCTAAATAAATAATTTTATATTTTTTACAGGTTCTATATTATGTAAAAATGTTATAAAAATTATTAAATCAAATTTTATATCAAAATATTATTTATTTAATATTTTCTAATTATTTAACCATTGTAATCGGCCTATAATTAAATAAATAGGAAAAATAATTTAAAATTAATTTTTATATTTTTTTTAAAAGTATTTAGTGATGCTACTAATCATATAAAAATTTTATAAAAATATTTAATACACGTTTGTATTTATTTTGTATTTTCTTTATTATTTCTCTCAGTTTAGAATAATGCAAAAGTAAATTCTTTTTAAATACTAATCATCCCATTTATTTAATTTTTATAATTTTTTCTTGTTTATAAAAGAATAATAATCTCAAAAAAAAATTATAATTATTTTTATTACTAATTAATATTTTATTACGAATTTTATATTGTTTTTATGTTTAAATACTACATAATTCTTATTTAATTATAAATATTATTTCATAAATTATCAAAATTATTTTTATACATCATAATACTTATAATACTAATTATAACATGTAAAAATAATTTATATATATTAAATTCAAATTTTTAAAGAATATACAAAAAAATAAAAGCAATTCGATAAAAAATATAGAAAATACCTCAAGTACTTTCCCAAGTTTGTGAGAGAGTTTTTCCAAAGATTTGATACAAGTTTTTATAAAATGGAAGTGGGTATTTATAGAGAAAAAAGGTTGGTGAAAAGAAAAAATATAAATAAAATAAATGTGCCAATTTTGAAAAAAAATAAAAACATGTTAAAAATGTTTTTAATAAGTTTTTGTTTTTGAAAATATTTAGTCAAAATTCATGGGCTCATTATTTAATTTATAAAAAAATCTATTTTTTTATAAGCTAAAAATATATATATAATGATTAAAATAACTTATCATTTAATTAATAATTATGTTTCATATAGTTTTAAATATAATACGCATTAATATTAATATTAACTAAAGTTATTTTATATAATTAGTGTAAACTTTAGTTAACAAAAAGTGTCGACTAAAAATAAATATTTGATCAATGTCAAATTTAATTATATATTACGTATGGATAACAACCCTATAGTCAAATTAGTCAATTCAGGTATGAAAATATGAGGGTTGTTATAATAAGTTCTCGCTTACACCCGGCAAGTGTAACTAATGATAATCGAATTGAGGACTTTTGTTCTAACTCGTACGTAGAATGTTTGTTTCCGTACTTGTGTTCACTTTGTAAAACGAAACGTTTATGTTTTCTCATCCCAAATGTAAGTTTAAAAGAGTAAAAGTGGGACTATGATATCACCTTGATTGCACGAATATAAATGTACTTCACAAAGTAACGTGTGCAAGAAAGAATGCTAGTCTTGACCTAAACAAATAGGTTGTGTCAATATCGATAAACACGGTCGGTCAAAGTGTTCAATTAGTCCTATGGCTCGTTACGACTCAATTTCGTAGCATGTGAATCACGTTGTCAAGTTTCATGCAAGATACAAGTATAAAAGTACGCTAGAATGATTGCATAAATATTTGGTTAAGTTTGGATGAAAGTCAACTTTGGTCAAGTCAAAGTCAACAAAAAAGTCAACACGTTCGGGTCGGGTCTCGAACAATTTTTTTGAGTTTTATAATCATATATGAGCATGTTAGAACAAGTTACATGTTAATTGGAGGTGCATATCATAGTTAGAATTAAACGGTAATTGACCAAGCAAAGCAGAATCTGATAGTTCATTTGGACGGCGTCTAGATTGGCTGGACGGCGTCCAGATGTGAAGGGCTGGACGGCGTCCCAAATGTTTGGACAGCGTCCAAACACCTAATCAGTTGCAGTTGCTGAATTTTCACTAGTGCACGAACCAAACTTTAATCAAACACATTTTATGATCCGAAAACATTCAAAACATGCATCTTACATCACCGAAAAGGTATTTTGACGAGGAATGCAACTAACCACACATCATCAATCAATTCCAGCATTTACAACAATCAAAACCACATTAAATGCTCATCATTTATTACTTTCAAGTTCATTAAATGCGTTTCATGATTCGGGCAACCAATTTACATGTATGATATGCCGTTTCGAAAGTACTTGAACATACATTGCAACTAAGCATTTACAAATAACTTTGTCAAGCATTTAATGCGTTAAAATTCACATTGAAGACTACCAAATCCTAACCAAAAATCACAAACTCATAAATCATGTTAGTGATGTTTTCTTAATCAACCTACACATCAAAATGAAGCTAGTGATGCTAGTGGCACATTTAATACATGAACTTTATCATAACAACAACATTTAATCATCCAAAACTCAAGATTAAACACACACTTTTCAAGTTCATGCTAGTTACACTAAAACAACGAGATCGAGCATACAAATCATATATTCATGTTAGACTCGAGCCATAGACACTAATTAACACTTTTATAAGTCAAAAACATCAAGAACATAAAATCTAGTATTTTTAGAAAGTTACCCAAATGAGATGAAGTTGGTATGGATTCGAAGAGGAAGTTGCAAGGATTCCAAATATGTAATTTGTTTTGATGAACACTTGCTAGATCTAATTTAGATGATGAATTTGTGTATTGGGTGTTTGAGAGAAAAAGTTGAAGTATTAGATTTGGAGGAGGTAAATGAATAGATGAGGAGGAAGTTGACCATTTGACCTAGTCACATCTTTGGTCAATTGGCAACATTGGTCCCTCAAGTTTAAAGCGGGTGCGTGAATTACCTAAACGAAATATTTTAAAACGTGTATTAACGGAAGATGTTATAATTATATAACGGGCTTTAAATTAAATAAACGGAAAGTAAACGAAAAAAGGCGGGATGTTACAATTTGTACGGTAATGATAATGTGGCTATTGTTACCGATTGGAGTGGTGTTGACTTTAGTCATATCATTTGTATCATGGATACACTTTTAGAGATCGGTGTTAAAGATCAATCTCTTAAAATTGAATTTCATTTGGTGTAGGGGTGGATGATACTTATGATGTCCAACTGGCTACTTCAAAGGCCTGTGAATAAGGATCATTTCTTTGTAAATTCCATGGGTTCCCTATTGGAGCGAATATGAAACGAGTGGCTAGCTGGACCCCCCTTATCGACATATTTAAATCCAAGTTATCAAATTGGAATGTAAAGTTGTTATCCATTGGTGGGTTACTTGCTCTCATTAATCAAATCCATCCTCGAAAGCATCAGTACTTATTTCTTTTCTTTATGCCGTGCTCCCAAAACTGTCATCATTATGCTTGAAAATTTGAGAGCTAGATTTTATGGGGCGATGAGGAGAATCGTCGAAGAATGATTTGGTTAAAATGGGATAATATTTTAGCCTCATATGATGAAGATGGTTTTGGTATTGGTAGCTTGTACTCTTTTAATCTTGTGACGATTATTAAGTTGTATTGGTGAGCTTTTAATTCTGCCAATGCGACTTGATCAAGGAATTATATTGGTATGATATGGGTTTCACGGAGAATGGTAGTAGGCAACATGGAATTTGGCATTCTATTGTCACTATTGTTGCTTCCTTATAATCGAATGGGACTATCCCTGCTGTTGTGCTTAGAAGATCGATAACGCCAAATTTTGGAGTGATTTATGAGTCATGTCAGCTACTTTGGCATCTTTTTAATAGGCTTTTCGCTTGGAAATGAAGCCAAATTGCAGCGTACGTGATTGTTATAATGGCTTAGACTTCAATTAGGAATGGTCAAGAGCCCCTCATGTAACACCCATGCCAAAACCGTTAGGACGTGGCATGTCCACCAAGAGGCTCAAACTCTGTCACGTCCTCTTAAACGTACGTATTTATTAAATGAATAAAAACTGTTTTCGAATTCAAAATCAAATGTTGACAACCCTCAAAAGTAATACCCTTAATTAAACATAATAGTATTGTAAAGGAAATAAATGCGCATAAAAAATGTTTAATTCCAAAGTATGCAACTCCATAGTAAATCCAACCAAGCTCAACCTCTTAACAATTTAGCGAAAACAACATATAGACCTGAGAATGAACATGCTAAAATGTTAACAAAAATGTTGGTGAATTCACAGGTTTATGAGAATGAACATGCTAACATGTCAACACATGTTTGAAGATAAGTAATAAGTACGGACAATGAGATTTCAGTTAAAAACAATTCAAAAATATATACATTCATGAGCACCCAAAATACGAAGCTTAACACCAAACGTAGTATCCGACATGCTTTCCTTTTACCCTATAATAGTGTACACATGTGTAACTATGTCATAACAAAGTAATAAGCACCACATTTAAGGTATGGTGGGGTTGTCAAACCCGATAAATCCGTCCATATGATTCGCGCTTCACAATAGTAATTTAACGTATTTGAGCTAAGGGCTTTGTAGACAGTAACTCATGTATATAAAAATTTAATTACACATGTCTATATTGTAAAATGGTAAAAAAAAAAATGCATGCATTCTTATCCCAAAGTATAAAACATTTAAAAAGTGAGACTGTGAACTCACCTTAGGCACACAACAGTTGTAACACCGTACTATCTTTATATCACAGTGGAAGGCATAATTACACAAACCATATTATACTAACATAATTTAATATAAACCCGTTCTCATTTATAACATTACAAAACTTGTGTTATATACAAAAGACTAGACATCGGAGTTCGGTTTTGTCAAACATATCTTCACAGATGCTCACTCCCTTCTATCTAGCATACAAAAGATCCAAAACTTGCAAGTGAGGATGTGGGGAATTAGTACAAAGGTAAGTGAATGAAACTACCTAAAAAATTTAGCATACAGTACCAACTTGTACATCAACTATCAACAACAACAACAACAACAAACAACTACAATAATAGGACCGACGATTCGTACGTGCCTATGATATTGCTCATTCACGCTATGTTTCTCACGCAACATCTACCTCGTTTTACTCGGTTTTCGTTACCAAAGTGCTCGAAAAGCTATGATCTTGGGTTTTATCGCGTTATGAGTGCTATTGCAGTTCTAAGTGTAAATTTGGTGTAAAATTGAACAAAGTATGCAAAATGATCAAGAAAACTGTAAAGTGCCCATCCTGGCAACAAGAACGACGTTTTACTCTCTAAGAACGACGTTCCATCATCAAGAACGTCGTTCCAAAGTCAGGAACGACGTTCTACTTGGGAAATTTGCAAGAAAATGGTAACAAACTAAAATGGAATTCTAGCACGATTCAAGAACGCCGTTCCATGATCCCAGAACGATGTTACAAGCATGAAGGCAAGGAACGACGTTCCTTAAAGAGGAACGACGTTCCACCTGCGTTTTCTGGGCAGATTTTGAAAAGTATAAAAAGGAAAATATTAACGGTTCATTATAATTCAATCATAGTTCATGGTGGCTGATCAAAATTAGGGATTTATAGCTATTTTATTAAGGTTTTCTTCAAGTTTTCATCACCTATTCCATTCTACATCAAGGATTTGAAGATTAAATCAAGATATAGGGCTTGTTCTTCATCATCTTCATTTGTTACTTTTGTAATTTCTTAAGTTTGGTTCAATTTACTCTTGCTTATCGCTTAATCATGTTTAGATTTACTTTATTAGCTTGTATTGGCCTTGTTCTAGCCATGATTGGCTGGATTTTACTATGTGCACTTGTTTATGAAACTTGAATGCTACGGGTTGTTCATATTGATGATTTATGATTGTGTTTAGATGAATTTATAGTTGATGATTGTAATTTGTTACTAGAATTAGTCACAAGATCCTTTGTTATGATTGTTTTTGACTTGACTTTGATTATATGAGTTATGTAGTATTCAAAGGGATTTGATTGGTGAAGCAATTTGTACTTCAACACTTAGGTGATTTTTTAACATCCCGCATTTTTCCGTTAAATTTATTTTTAACACTATCTTTTTTTTTAAATAATACCTTTCGTTATTTAAATTCGTAGTTTCCGTTGACCAACGTTCTTAATTTTCCCATTATTTAATTATAACATCACTCGTTTACTCGAGCGTTTTTAAAATATTCATTTGGTTAATTCCCGCACCCGCTTTGAAACTTAAGGGACCGAGGTTGCCAAGTGGGCGAACTAGTTGACTAGGTCAACTAGTCAACCCACCTTATCCATCCATTCATTTTACCTCCCACCTTCTTCCTCTTTTCTCTCTACTTCCCTTTCATGAACTCAAACACCCATCTTCATAAAATCATCATCTAAATCCGGATCGAGAAGCAAACTTCAAAACAAATTACATTTTCGTGATCCTCTCTTCATCCTCTTCGATTTGGTACCAATTTCATAGCTTGGGGTAAAGTTTCTAAAAACTCTAGATTTCTCTAAATTCGTGTTTTTGACTTGAAATGGTGTTAGTTAGTGTCTATGGCTCGTGTATAACATGAATATATGTTTTGTTTGCTCGATTCGTTGTTTTGAGTAACTAGTTTGAACATTTGAAATGGGTGTGCTTAATCCTTAATTTTAGATGAGTTAATGTTGTTAAAATGTTAGAGTTTATGTTTTAAAAGTGTTACTAGCATCTTTAGCATCAATTTGATGTGTAGGTTGATTTGGAAAAAATCATTAACATGATTATTGGTTTTGTGATTCTTGATTAGGGTTTGATGAACTCTAAAAGGAAATTTTGATGCTTTGAATGCCATGAAATGTTATTAGTTAGTGATTAGTTGTATTGTATGTTTCATTACCTTCAAAATGGCATATCATATGTGTGAATTGCATTCCCGAATCTTAAAATGCGTTTTGTAAACTTGAAATGATGGTTTTGAACATTTAATGACCACTTGACGAGATTTCGGCTATTGTAAATGATGTTTTTGCTTGATGAAAAGTGTTTAGTTGTTTTCCTTGTCAAAATACCTTTCCGATGATATAAGATACATGCTTTGGTTGTTTGCGGGTCATAAATGGTGATTGGTTGAAGTTAGGTTCGTGCATAAAACTTAAAAACTGCCAGAATTCTCTCCACAGGTAATGGCGCGGCGCGCCATATACCCGCGCGGCGCGCCAAAGTGGTCTGTCCAACTTTGTCGATTTTTGAATAATGTTTGCTATGCTACGCACCTCTGATTCACATGTAACTTGTTCTAACATGCTCATATATGATTAAAAACCTCAGAAAAATAGTTCGGGACCCGACCCGAACGTGTTGACTTTTCGTTGACTTTGACCGACCGAAGTTCGACTTTTTGTCAAACTTAACCAAATGATTGTGCAATCTTCCTAACTTGTTTCTATACTTGTATCTTGCATGAAACTTGACAAATTGATTCACATGCTATATTTAATCGAGTCGTAACGAGCCATATGACTAATTGAACACATTTCACCCGACCTTGTGTCGTAACCGGTTAATTGATACAACTTATTTGTTTAGGTCAAGGCTAAGCAACTATCATGCACACATTTACTTTGTGAAGTACTTTTATACTCGTGCACTCGAGGTGAGATCATAGTCCCATCTTTCAAACAACTTTTATGCTTTAAACTATGGGATGAGAAACATATACGTATCATACTTTTATACATTGAACACAAGTACGAAAACGAACATTCCACGTACGGGTTTGAACAAAAAGCCTCAATTCAATTATCATTAGTTACACTTGCATGGTGTAAACGTGAACTTATATTATGTGATCACATGGGCTTGACGAGCCTCATTCGGACGGTTCGCTATCGTTAGCAGATGAAATATATTTTCGGGTCTAGCGTATGTTCTAACACTACGCAAAGGGTGCAAAACAGTTAAGTTTGATAATTGGGTGCCCGGGATACAAACAACAACTTTGGAATGCAAATGATTTTGATAATCATCTTATACTAAATCTTGTGGTTCAAATACAACGTTTACTAAAACACCTATGATTTCACCAACGTTTTTCGTTGACAGTTTTCTATATGTTTCTCAGGTTCATACTTGGCTATTTGATACATGCTTCCGCGTACACTCATACTTGCTTGGAGTCAAGCATGCATGCATACACTCTGATTTCTTGCATGGGGTCAAGCATACATACATACATACGCTAGTGATAGCACCTTTGGATTCAAACATATTGTTTACATACTTACGCTATTTATAGCAACCGCGAGTTTAAACTAATTATGTCGCAAGTTACCTCTTTTATAATTTATACTTTTGCAAACTTAAAATTGTTGTCGAACGGTTTTGTAAACTAAACTTTGCAAGCATGATACGTTTCAAAAGAATGCGACATAATTTTGGTCAAACGAGTCTCATATAGGGACTACGACCACGTTTTGGGACCTCAGTTAGCGACGCCGTCAATGACGATTTTGGTCGGGTCGCCACAGATGGTATCAGAGCGTTGGTTGTAGGGAACTAGGATGTGCATTAGTGTGTCTGACAGAGTTGTTGGGACGCATTAGTGAATCTAGACTACAACCGGATAGTTAGCCATTGCATTCTGACATACATTTGCTATAGATAGCACTTACTTGACTACTTGTGCATTATACTTGAATCATTCTTAGGCAAACTTCTTGATGGTACCAAGCTTTCATCATACGAATCCGTATTCTGCCACTTTCTGGTAACACACGTAAATTCAACATTCATACACGTATGGATGACGACGACTTCATTAGTCACACTTGTTCGGGAACTCTGTCTCCCGGATTGTTATTTGCCACCGTTTCAACTTACTATCGGTTTCCCACTGGTGTTTCTTACTATCTACTTTTTGGTGTTACTACCATTACTACTCTAGGTGAGTATCGTCATCAACATTTATCACTACGGTTGCGTGCTACTCGTTATCATGACTCGTTACTCTTTTCATACCTGAATACATTATTGTCTGACTCGAACCGCATTGACGTGAACAAACATTTATACACTTCCCTCGGAGAACGCTTCTTTAAAGTTGCAGAAATTCTTTTGATTTAATACGAGTCACGTTTGAGATGTCGTTACACTTTGTTCATTCTAGATCTTCACATTTACACGAACTTGATGTTATGGAGTGATGTGGGAATGGAGGTATGAGTTAGCGTAATATAACGACACTCCATCAAGTGGTTATATTACGGTAAGCCATACCAAAGTTCTAATGACTCGTGATGGTGATTGGACTCGATCAACCTAATCACCACCATGTGCCATGTACATGACTTCATTTTTCTTGTTTGAATATCCAAAAACTCCGAGAATGTTGATAACAACCATACCAGGGACACATCTTCGATTATTGTCGAACCATACCCATGCTTCCGAAGGAATGACAAATTCTTTCATTTTCAAACATATGTTACACGTGTATACTATCTCGTTTTCGCACAGTTTTATCGACGAACTACGATATGCTTGTTATGCTCATATCGAGGCGGAAACTTCTCCCGCATTACACTCGTACTTTCGTATAAAGAAACCTTCTACCTAAATTCTCAATGGAGAGAGAGACTCTTCACACTATACAAGCATTCGCCACGAGGGTGAATAGTCCTAACGAACATTTTTCGAAAATCGATAAATCTTCCGCGGCGCGAATTTCTTGAGAAACTTGTTCTATCTAACGTTTTCAAGTCCTAACAAACTTTTTCAAACATACCTTACAGAAATGTACCTCATTTCAGATCGAGATTCTTGTTTCACTTCTAGATTTCGGAGTGCTTTACGAAAAGCCTCGGGACCGCGTTTAAACATGAGTACAACACATCAACGCATCTCGAAGGGCCAAACAAACATACGATTCAAACCTTGGAAACCATAAAACGAATTCGTGTTATCGACTTCAAATTTACTTGAGAAAAGTACTTGCCTTTAGTCAAATTCTCTTACTACAATAATTTTCATTCGAGTATTAACGTCACACTTTTCGAGGACCCGTATAGCCGTGAATGTCATTTTCTTAAATTGTTGAACCGAAGTAGGTGACAAGCGAACCACCGGACCCGAACTCATTCATGAAACAACCGGAAAATTTTTCAATTCCAGGAAAGGCTCAAGACGGCCCGTAGTCGCCAAAAGAGCCATACAAGGGTTAAACGTAAACCTCTCGAATTCCAAGTGGGAAACCGCGTAACGTTAAAAGTCGCACCTTGAAAAGGTGTAGTCCGTTTCGGAAACGTAGAAAGCTAAATCCGCGATATTTTTAGTCCTTTTGAAATTTTGGGGTGTGTTGTGCCCGTTGCTTACCGCTTCGAACTTCCGACTCAAACAAATTCCGTTCATCCTACATTCTGTGTATCAAACTTAAAGGCGTGTCTTACGAGACAAGAACTTGTTATCCTCTTCGATGAACTTACTATCAACGATAAACCTCACTTCCAAGGAGGACCGGTTGAAACTATAAATCGTGGAACCAAACTTTAAACCAATGTAAAATCACGACTGTCGAAGTTCGTTGAAATACCCGAGGGAGTACCTTCACTTATTCGTAGAACCGACAAAACAAGATCTCGAGGAAGAAACAACGACTACTACTTCCAACTAAATTTCAGGACGAAATTTCTTTTAAGGTGTAGGTAATGTAACATCCCGCGTTTTTCTGTTAAATTTATTTTTAACACTATCTTTTTTTTAAATAATACCTTTCGTTATTTAAATTCGTAGTTTCCGTTGACCAACGTTCTTAATTTTCCCGTTATTTAATTATAACATCACTCGTTTACTCGAGCGTTTTTAAAATATTCGTTTGGTTAATTTCCGCACCCGCTTTGAAACTTGAGGGACCGAGGTTGCCAAGTGGGCAAACTAGTTGACTAGGTCAAATAGTCAACCTACCTTATCCATCCATTCATTTCACCTCCCACCTTCTTCCTCTTTTCTCTCTACTTCCCTTTCATGAACTCAAACACCCATCTTCATAAAATCATCATCTAAATCCGGATCGAGAAGCAAACTTCAAAACAAATTACATTTTCGTGATCCTCTCTTCATCCTCTTCGATTTGGTACCAATTTCATAGCTTGGGGTAAAGTTTCTAAAAACTCTAGATTTCTCTAAATTCGTGTTTTTGACTTGAAATGGTGTTAGTTAGTGTCTATGGCTCGTGTATAACATGAATATATGTTTTGTTTGCTCGATTCGTTGTTTTGAGTAACTAGTTTGAACATTTGAAATGGGTGTGCTTAATCCTTAATTTTGGATGAGTTAATGTTGTTAAATTGTTAGAGTTTATGTTTTAAAAGTGTTACTAGCATCTTTAGCATCAATTTGATGTGTAGGTTGATTTGGAAAAACATCATTAACATGATTATTGGTTTTGTGATTCTTGATTAGGGTTTGATGAACTCTAAAAAGAAATTTTGATGCTTTGAATGCAATGAAATGTTATTAGTTAGTGATTAGTTGTATTGTATGTTTCATTACCTTCAAAACGGCATATCATATGTGTGAATTGCATTCCCGAATCTTAAAATGCGTTTTGTAAACTTGAAACGATGGTTTTGAACATTTAATGACCACTTGACGAGATTTCGGCTATTGTAAATGATGTTTTTGCTTGATGAAAAGTGTTTAGTTGTTTTCCTTGTCAAAATACCTTTCCGATGATATAAGATACATGCTTTGGTTGTTTGCGGGTCATAAATGGTGATTGGTTGAAGTTAGGTTCGTGCATAAAACTTAAAAACTGCCAGAATTCTCTGCACAGGTAATGGCGCGGCGCACCATATACCCGCGCGGCGCGCCAAAGTGGTCTGTCCAACTTTGTCGATTTTTGAATAATGTTTGCTATGCTACGCACCTCCGATTCACATGTAACTTGTTCTAACATGCTCATATATGATTAAAAACCTCAGAAAAATAGTTCGGGACCCGACCCGAACGTGTTGACTTTTCGTTGACTTTGACCGACCGAAGTTCAACTTTTTGTCAAACTTAACCAAATGATTGTGCAATCTTCTTAACTTGTTTCTATACTTGTATCTTGCATGAAACTTGACAAATTGATTCACATGCTATATTTAATCGAGTCGTAACGAGCCATAGGACTAATTGAACACATTTCACCCGACCTTGTGTCGTAACCGGTTAATTGATACAACTTATTTGTTTAGGTCAAGGCTAAGCAACTATCATGCACACATTTACTTTGTGAAGTACTTTTATACTCGTGCACTCGAGGTGAGATCATAGTCCCATCTTTCAAACAACTTTTATGCTTTAAACTATGGGATGAGAAACATATACGTATCATACTTTTATACATTGAACACAAGTACGAAAACGAACATTCCACGTACGAGTTTGAACAAAAAGCCTCAATTCAATTATCATTAGTTACACTTGCAGGGTGTAAACGTGAACTTATATTATGTGATCACATGGGCTTGACGAGCCTCATTCGGACGGTTCGCTACCGTTAGCGGATGAAATATATTTTCGGGTCTAGTGTATGTTCTAACACTACGCAAAGGGTGCAAAACAGTTAAGTTTGATAATTGGGTGCCCGGGATACAAACAACAACTTTGGAATGCAAATGATTTTGATAATCATCTTATACTAAATCTTGTGGTTCAAATACAACGTTTACTAAAACACCTATGATTTCACCAACGTTTTTCGTTGACAGTTTTCTATATGTTTCTCAGGTTCATACTTGGCTATTTGATACATGCTTCTGCGTACACTCATACTTGCTTGGAGTCAAGCATGCATGCATACACTCTGATTTCTTGCTTGGGATCAAGCATACATACATACATACGCTAGTGATAGCACCTTTGGATTCAAACATATTGTTTACATACTTACGCTATTTATAGCAACCGCGAGTTTAAACTAATTATGTCGCAAGTTACCTCATTTATAATTTATACTTTTGCAAACTTAAAATTGTTGTCGAACGGTTTTGTAAACTAAACTTTGCAAGCATGATACGTTTCAAAAGAATGCGACATAATTTTGGTCAAACGAGTCTCATATAGGGACTACGACCACGTTTCGGGACCTCAGTTAGCGACGCCGTCAATGACGATTTTGGTCGGGTCGCCACAGATTTAGACAATCAAATTAAGGCTTTCAAGGGATTGGGGTCTTGGTTTGGGTTGGTAATAAATTGGTCCTTAGTCAACATAGTGAAGGTTGGTTTTCTTATGGAATTTTGATCACCAAAGGGACTTTAACCTGGGTTAAGTACTTGTGATAATTGCATGATTCAACTAAGATCAATTGGTATAAGCTTATGGGAATTTGCGAGTATTGATTTGATCACTATAACATCTAGTAAGGGTACTAGTCCAATGTTTGAGCACAATTAGACCTTGAGTGAACAAAAGTACAACCCGAATGCTTCAAGCGGATTAAAAAGTGTGCATGCTTTTAATATTGATATTTACTTAATCACTTAGTTCTTAGTTTTATTTAAATTAGTCTTCTTAACATCTTAAACTTCAAAAACCCCCAATCAAACACAACCTAGGATGATTATGAGTTTACATAGATTCAAGTAGCAACTACCGCTCTCTTGGGACGAACCTTAAACAGAAAACTTACTAATTGCAACTACCGAGTCAAAATTTATCGTATGTGTAACATCCTCGATCGGGCCTAGCTGTAAGATTACTAGTTGCCCTTAAGTTAGTATTGTGTTATTATATATGCTTTTTTATTTATTTATTTATTTAATATTTACTATTAATTAATGATGTGGTTAGGACCATTTTGTGACAAGGGTCACAGAACAGGTTTGTTTATTTAAATTGGACTTCGTTTGGGTCGCCAAATGATGTACGAAAGATATCAGATAACTGATAAATACCCGTGTGTTGCACATTGTGGGAATTAACCACAATTTAGTGACTAGTGCATGTGTTCTTCTTCCCATTTCTAGAAAATTCCCAAACACACCCGTTCTTCATCTCCCTCACCTACTTCAAACCCTAATCTCTAATCCTTGTTCTTGAGCTCAAATCATTTACATTTTCGTGTTCCTTGTGATTTACTGATTCTATCAAGGTAAGAATCACAAGTTTTCATGCTTTAATCTTTGAGAAAATTGAGTTTTTGTGTAAAGTTTTATAAAGTGAGTAATTTGGATCAAAGTGGTTAAATTTGATGTTGTTTGAGTCCAAATCTTGTGGGTTTATTTTTCTACATGTTTAGTGTCTTTGATTTGGTCAGTTTTGAGGTCATAATTGAGCTCTAAAGCAGGAATTGGTCGATTTTGGGTGAAACCCGTCACTTTGTTCTTCAGCTTCTGCAGATAAACACAGTTGACCGAGTGTCTCAAGACACTCGACCGACCGACACGACCATCGATCTAGTGTGTATGACCCATGGCCGAGTGTGTCTGTGAGAGACCATCGACCGAGTGACTAGACACTCGGCCGAGTGAGTGTGGACAGTCGGCCGACTGTCTCTGACAGTCGACCGAGTGTCTTTGGCAGTGAAATATTTTACTAAGTGTTGATTTTTAGCCGTTATGCTGCCCGTTTGAAAGTGCATAAGTGTTAAGCAAAAATTTTTAGCAGATGCTTTTTGATACAAAATTTTTGTATTGTGCTATTTTGGGGTTAACAACCAGAAACTAACTTGTGTATATGTTTTTTCTCAGGAGAAAAGGAGAAAGAGAAGGTTCAGTGATTAGATAACTGAATACCTTCTCGTTTGCTGGTAATCGGTGAGTGGGACTAACTGGAGAATATGGTATATAGAAGCATGTTATATTATGATTGCCATGCTTGTTAGATATACTTATTGTTGTGATTAGTTAGTACTTTGTGATGACTGCATGTTAGTTGATGTCTGTCTGCTGGAGCCCAGTGCGTCCCTATTATGTGGTAGCCTCGGTAGGAGAGATCAACCTGCGGGTTGGGTTCCTCTGTGGTAGCCTAGACAACCGTGGTGTATATATGTGTGAATGACACATCCGTCGCGTGTGGATTATGTATATACATACGGTGGTGGAGGAACTTTTGGTAAGCCCCAGTCCAATCAGCTGGTGGTTAATGGTTTGGCCGAGCCGCCAGAGTCTCTGTAGACGACACTTGGGTGATGTTCGTGTGTTAGACTATGTGACATGATTAGTATAACAATTCTGTATGCTATGGCCTGTAGTTAGTCGTACTCACTTAGCTTCATGCTAATTCCCCTCCATCTCCTCCCTGCAGGTTGAAAGCTTTTGTAGATAGTGCTTTCTGGGAGAAGACGGGCATGATGATGTTATGTTTGACAGGGTTAACTCTGATGTGGTCTTTAGAATTTGAACCGTGTACTTTTGAAAGCATAATGTAATTACGTCTCTTCCATTTAAAACATGTATTTTGTGATGTGGTCATGTGACACTGATAAAGTGTATTTGGTAATTAATAAATAAATGATTCCGCCACGTATTTAAAAAAAAATAAAAAATTTTGCGGTGTCACAAGTTGGTATCAGAGCTTAGTTTGGCAGCATGTGCATTGTGATCTAAATATCATGTTCCCAAACTTAGTAGAGTCATGTCAAACATAACATGCTGGGGATGGGTTAAGTGAGTATTTGGACAGGTTATGTGTTAGTTGTTAGTACTAACAGAGTTTATACTAAGTCTTGGTGTGAGTGTTGTGGTAGTGCAGTAATGGCAGATAATGAAGCAAATGCTACTGGCCCCACTGTCCCTGGAACTGGTATTTTTCAGAGCTCCTGAAGAAGATGGACACGTGTCATCAGAGGAAGAAACCTCTCAGGAAGTTATAAATCTTCAAAGTCGATTACTAGAAGCCCAGGAGAAAATAAAAGAACTGGAAGAAGAACGGGCAAGATGGAACTCTAATACCACTGCGTTGAACACCACTATTCCTCCAAATATTTATACCCAAGCCGGTGGCAGTTCTCAGTCACAGTTTCCTCAAACCACCTATCAAAACCTCCAAATGCCATTCCCGTTTAACCAGGAATTTCCGAATCAGATGATATACCCATTTCAAGTACCCGAGACAAGAAAGAAATGCACGTATAAACAGTTTTTGGACTGTAAACCTCCTGAATACAGTGGTCACACAAACCCTACGATGACCCTCAACTGGTTAAGAAAAGTGGAGCGAGCATTAGAAGCCTGTTTCTGTAAACCTGAGTCTAGAGTGCTGTTTCCTAGTAGACTTTTGAAAGGTGAGGCGATGGAATGGTGGGACTCTATTACAGCATATTTTCCCAAAGAACAGATTAGCCAAATAACCTGGGAACAATTTGCTACTAAAGTTTGTGAGTAGTACTGTTCTGAATATGAAATGGAAAGGTTGAAAACTGAGTTTCTGAGTATGAAGATGACGGAAAGTATGACAATTGATGAGGTTTTTAGAGACTTTACATCTAAGTTGAGGTTCTTCCAACAGTAGGTACCGACTGAGAAGGATAAGATCCAGCATTTTATGCGAGTGATTAAGCCGGAATATAGAACAGTGGCGAGATTTGCAACAACTTTGGCACAGGCTCATGAGATGGCTAAGGTTACTGAGGGTGATGTAATGGCAGCAAAAAGAGAAAGTTCGAGAGGTGGATCTTTTCGGGGAAAATCAGAGAGTCAATCGGGTGGTCAGTTTGTTCAACAATCAAGTAAGCAATCCAGTTTTCGTGGTAAAAAGTCAGGCGGGTTTAAACAGAAAAGTAAGTATGGTATGAGTGGATCGGGTTCAAGTCAGTCTGGGTGGTGTAATGTTTGTAAGTCGACCCATGTAGGTCCGTGTTCTCCAATGACCATAAGGTGTTTAAAATGTGGAGTGTTAGGTCATGAATCAACAGCTTGTTCGTTTAAGTCTAATGTTTGTTGGAGTTGCCATCAGGAGGGGCATAGATCTGCAAATTGTCCATCTGCAACAAGAGCCGGTTCTGGGGCAGGGTCAGGGGCGAGGTCAGTTACTTCTGGGGGATCTTCTGCTTATACTGCCGGGCAGAAGAGAAAGAATCCTCCAACAGCAGAGGCAAGGGCATTTCAGTTGGCGGTAGACACTGCAACCGCTATCGATAATGTCATTACCGGCACGTTCTTGGTTAATTCCTTGCCAGCTCGCGTGTTATTTGATTCTGGAGCAAATCATTCTTTTATGTCCTTAGGCTTCTGTGATAAGTTGAAGTTGCCTGTTAGGATGTTAGATGCGCCTTTGGGGATAAAAGTAGCTGATGGTAAAATGGTTCGATGCACATCATCTGTGTCTGGAATTACCATCGAAATCGACGGCTATTCCTTCCCGTTAACCTGTTTGTTGATGCGTATACCAAGATTTGATGTAGTCATAGGCATGAATTGGTTAAGAGTTAATAGGGCTAATATTAAGTGTGATAAGAATATGATTTCTTTCCGTTTGGTCGATGGATCCCGAGTGATAGCTAGGGGAGAGCGCAGTGGATTTAACTTTCCTATGGTTTCCCTAATGAAAGCTCAGAAGGCGATATCGAAAGGGTTTGATTCGTTCTTAGCCTACGTGATCGATGTTAAGAAAGAAAAGAAGCAGGTGACCGATATTTCCGTTGTGTCAGAATTTCCCGAAGTGTTTCCAGATGATTTACCAGGGTTACCTCCAGTACGTGAAGTAGAGTATAAAATCGATTTGGTTCCGGGTGCTACACCAGTTGCAAAAGCTCCTTACAGATTAGCTCTGTCAGAAATCCGAGAAATGATGTCTCAGATTCAAGAATTGTTAGATAAGGGGTTTATTCGACCAAGTTCTTCACCATGGGGTGCTCCTGTGTTGTTTGTGAAAAAGAAAGATGGGTCGCTTCGTATGTGTATAGATTACCGTGATTTGAATAAGAGAATAATAAAGAATAAGTATCCCTTACCGAGAATAGATGATTTATTCGATCAGTTACAGGGTGCTTCTTACTTTTCAAAGATTGATTTACGTTCAGGGTATCATCAGGTACGTGTTGCAGAGACCGACATACCGAAAACAATGTTTAGAACAAGATATGGTCATTATGAGTTTTTAGTTATGCTATTCGGGTTAACGAATACGCCAGTAGTGTTTATGGATTTAATGAACAGGGTGTGTCGTCAGTATCTTGATAAGTTTGTGATTGTCTTCATAGATGATATCTTGATATATTCGAAAATCGAGAAAGATCATGCTACGCATATGAGGTTGGTGTTAGAGCTTCTGAAACAGGAACAGTTGTACGCTAAATTCTCCAAGTGTGAATTTTGGTTACGGGAAGTACAGTTTCTGGGTCATGTGATTTCTGAACAGGGTATCAAAGTGGATCAGTCTAAGATAGAAGCTGTAATGAATTGGAACTCTCCGAAAACGCCGACAGAAATCAAGAGTTTTCTGGGTTTAGCAGGTTATTACCGCAGATTTATTAAAGACTTTTCCAAAATAGCAGGCCCATTAAATAAGTTAACCAGAAAAGATGTAGCCTTTCGATGGACTGATGAACAAGAAGAGGCTTTTCAGACTCTCAAACAGTTATTATGTCAAGCGTCGGTTTTAGCTTTACCAGAGGGAACAGAAGATTTTGTGGTTTACTGCGATGCGTCACACGCAGGTTGTGATGACCCGAAAATTTCTGACAAAATTTAAACTTAATCTTTGTATGATTAACATTTCTGACACGATAAGCAAAGTCTGTAAAACTGAATCTCAAATTTTTTGAACTAATTTCTTATATTCAAATACCTTTCGGTTGTTCTTGACGATTCGCGAAAAATTATATGTATATAGATACATACATATATATATATATATATATATATATATATATATATATATATATATATATATATATATATATATATATATATATATATATATATATATATATACTATAACTTGAAAACGTAACAATGTATTAATTGTTTGATACCGTACATTAAACTTATTGGTTTAAATATTTATTTGAATATATATGATAAGTTGGAATATTAATTGTATGAATAATTTGCGACGTATATATAAAACGTGTTTATGAATGTTGAAAATATATATTAACTTGGTCATAAAACGATTTGTTATTATATATATATTAACAAATAGCGAGACAATGATTTATAGAAGTAAATGACCAAAACACTCGAAAGTTTAAGATACACTTTGAATGATATAGTTTATTGATAATTTAAGACTATATTTTGACAAAGGTACGAGTCACAAAACGTAAATTGCGAGTTTTCTAAGCGTACGAAAATGCGTTCGAGAAACCGAAACCGGGACATAAGTCGAGTGACAACGTACGAGTCATCGGAAAGAAAATTACAAGTCAACTATGCACATGAATTTAATATAATATATAATTAATTATTTAAATTATATATATTATATATATTATATTTAAATATGTCGACAAACGAAACAACAAATGATTGTGAGCTGGATCAGAGGGCCATGCGATTGCATGAGAAATAGGCATAAAACCCATGCGATCGCATGGGGGTCAGAAATCAGAATTCTTCTATAAATTGGACAGTTTGTCGACACACACACACACACATATATCTCTCCATCTATGCTATCTATCTTTATTATTATTATTATTATTATTATTATTATTATTATTATTATTATTATTATTATTATTATTATTATTATTATTATTATTATTATTATTATTATTATAATTATTATAAATCTACTATTATTATTAGTAGTGTTAGTATTATTATTAGTATTATTATACATAAAATACTACGACGAGGTCATGAGCAAGTTATTTTCAAAACAAGCTTTTCGAGCGGGATAGAGCTAAGGAAATTATGGGTTATAGCTATGGAGGTTATGGGTATTACTTGGGGGTTATGATCACGAGTCAAAGGTCAACCTAGCATTTATCATTTTCGTCGCGTCTACGTACTTTCCTACAATATTGAATCACAATATTGATACGTAAGCATTTATATCTTATCTATTATATATTAATAGTGTATCCCTGACTAGTACTCGAGTATATAGGATTATGCATGCTAGTATGATTAATTTTGTCATTAAATAGTTTATGATAGATCACGAATTTAATACATATATTACTGATATAAGGTATATGATATGCATGTTTTTGGAAAGCTGGCGAAAAATCAATAACTTTTCATTTAGAGATCGCGTAATTTCGATGAACGAATTAAAAGATATGGACAACTGAATTATGATTAACATTAATTGAAATTGCTTTTGAATCTGCATTTGATATTTAAACAACTTGTTTATAAGATTGATAATTTGGATTTTCAAATATTACTAATCTAGTAAATGAATTTCTATATAAGGCACGTCTCGATTTGTTGAACAATTGTCAAAATTGACTGTTTTATCATATTTTAAAGCTTTATAAAACTATAGTCTAATTATTCAAGTATTGGGAAACCATGTGAAATGTTAAACTATTTTTGATTACCATGATCATTCAAACTATAGTACAGATTTTAAAAGATCATATTGGGTCAGGTTGACTTTTTGAAATGACTTTTGATAACTTTTGTATGTCAATCTTGAGCATTAGGATTGTGATACACTATGACCCAACCTAGCTTATTAGACATGTATTGACCAACATATGTTCTATAGGTTGAGATCTACGGTTAATTTTGCATTCCGAGTTTCGGTCACTTTTTGGTGAATGACCTTATGTACTGCTAAGGTGAGTTTATAGATCCCTTTTTAATTGCTTTTGCAATATATATTTTTGGGCTTAGAATACATGCAATATATTTAAACGCAATGGATACAAGTACATACTTAATTCTACACTGAGTTTGAACCGAAAATCCCTTAGCTTTGGTAACTAGTAACTGCCGGTTATAAGAACTGGTGGGCGCGAGTAGTAGTATATGGATCCATAGGGCTTGACATCCCCGTCCGAGCTAGAGCACTAGCCTTTTAACGGACGTATGCTATTTGATAAGCGTATACGTTGGTTTGCCTGTATTATTAAGATTATTATACAAAGGGTACTTATTATATAGACGTTAAAGTTTAGTTACCAGGGTGCTCTGTTACGTAGAATCTTTGATAAACGTTTCTGGATGAAACAACTGAAATCTTGTGATCCACCTTTATATACAGATTATGCGCAACATTAAAACTATGAACTCACCAACCTTTGTGTTGACACATTTAAGCATGTTTATTCTCAGGTTTCTAGAAGTCTTCCCCTGTTTGTTTATATGTGATACAAGCTATGTGCATGGAGTCATACATGCTTTATTCGAGAAAACTTTGCATTAACAAAATCATCACCGTGTATCTTATTTTGACTGCATTGTCAACGGATGTATTATGGTAAACTATTATTTATGGTGATTGTCTATATGTAAAAATCATTAAACGTTAAAAACCTTAGAAATTAATATTCTTTTATTGTGTACCTTTTGAAAAGAAAGCAATGTTTACAAAATGTATTATGTAGAGGTCAGTACCTCACTATGAAATCGATGAATGATGTATTCGTCCAAATGGATTTGGAAGAATCATCACACAGGTCTAGGTTGTGTTTTGATGCAAAGAAATAAAGTTATAGCATATGCTTCACGACAGTTGAAGAATCATGAATGAAATTACCCTACTCATGATTTAGAGTTAACTGCAGTTTTGTTTGCCTTGAAGCTTTGGAGACACTATTTGTATGGTATGCATTGTGAAATCTATACAGATCATAAGAGTCTTCAATATATCTTTTCGCAGAAAGAATTAAATATGCGTCAACGTCGATGTTTAGAACTGATTAAAGACTACGATTGTGAGATTAAGTACCATATGGGTAAAGCAAATGTGGTCGCAGATGCTCCGAGTCGTAAGAAAACAGTCAAAAATGCCAAATTTATGAGAATTAAGATAGTTACAGACTTGATTGATCGATTGAAAACCGTACAGTTAGTAGCTTTGAATGACGAAAACCTAAAGACTGAACAAATGACCAAAAGAAAATTTGACTTATGCAACGATTCTAGAGGATTAAAGACCTATAAAGACCGAATTTGGGTGCCTATGCTTGGAGATTTGAGGGATTTAATCCTTAAAGAGGCGCATAAATCTAGATTGACTGTGCATCCAGGTAGTACTAAGATGTACCGAGACTTGAAAACATTGTATTGGTGGCCGACAATGAAGACAGATGTTGCACGTTTCATTGAGAAATGTCATATTTGTGCACAAGTTAAAGCAGAACATCAGAAACCATATGGATCTCTACGATAGTTAGAAATTCCTCAGTGGAAATGGGATCATATAACGATGGATTTTGTAACCAAGTTACCCCGAACCCAGAAAGGTCATGACATGATCTGGGTGATAGTGGATCGTTTAACAAAGAGTGCTCACTTTTTAGCTACTCATGAAACCGCTTCGTTGAGTGATTTGGCAGAGTTGTACTTGAAAGAGATCGTTAGTCGACATGGTGTACCGTTGTCAATAGTTTTCGACAGGGATACTAGGTTTGTATCTAACTTCTGGAACAGTTTACAACAGAATCTGGGTACACGTGTGAATCTAAGTACAGCTTATCATCCGCAAACAGACGGTCAGAGTGAACGGACGATTCAAACGTTAGAAGACATGTTGAGAGCGTGTGTCTTAGAATATGGTGGTTCTTGGGATTTGCATCTTCCATTGATAGAGTTTACTTACAAAAATTCGTATCATTCGAGTATCGGGATGTCGCCGTATGAAATGTTGTATGGTCAAAAATGCAGAACTCCTACATGTTGGTTAGAAGCAGGTGAGAAACAATTTGCAGGTCCCAAAATTGTTCAGATAACCGCAGAAAAGGTCAAAATTGTACATGAGAAGTTAAAAGCAGCTAGAGACTGACAAAAGATGTATGCTGATCCACGCAGACGTTCGGTGATATTTAATGTAGGTGATCGTGTTTATCTGAAAGTTTCGCCGTGGAAAGGGGTGATCAGATTTGGTAAACGGGGTAAACTAGCACCGAGATTTATTGGACCATTTCCGATCAAAGAAATTTTGAATGATCAGACGGTGGTCTTAGATCTTCCTTCAGAGTTAGCAGGAGTTCACAACATGTTCAATGTGTGTTATTTAAGAAAGTGTAAAGTAGACGATGAAAGTCAGATTCTTCCATTGAAGGAATTAAAAGTTGATTTGACTAAGAAACTAGTAGAAGAGCCGATTAGAATAATGGACAAGAAAGTCACAAAGCTAAGAAAGAAACAGATTCCTATGGTGTTAGTGGAGTGGCGACACAGTTTAGGTTCTAACTTGACGTGGAAAACCGAGGAGTTAATGAGGGCGCGATATCCCCAGTTGTTTGACCTTGACCATATTCCGAGGATGAAATCTTCTTAAGGGGGTAGATTTGTAACATCCTCGATCGGGCCTAGCTGTAAGATTACTAGTTGCCCTTAAGTTACTATTGTGTTATTATATATGTTTTTTTTATTTAATATTTACTATTAATTAATGATGTGGTTAGGACCAGTTTATGAAAAGGGTCACAGAACAGGTTTGTTTATTTAAATTAGACTTCGTTTGGGTCGCCAAATGATGTACAAAAGATATCAGATAACTGATAAATACCCGTGTATTGCACAGTGTGGGAATTAGCCAGAATTTAGTGACTAGTGCATGTGTTCTTCTTCCCATTTCTAGAAAATTCCCAAAGACACCCGTTCTTCATCTCCCTAACCTACTTCAAACCCTAATCTCTAATCCTTGTTCTTGAGCTCAAATCATTTACATTTTCATGTTCCTTGTGATTTACTGGTTCTATCAAGGTAAGAATCACAAGTTTTCATGCTTTAATCTTTGAGAAAATTGAGTTTTTGTGTATAGTTTTATAAAGTGAGTAATTTGGATCAAAGTGGTTAAATTTGATGTTGTTTGAGTCCAAATCTTGTGGGTTTATATTTCTACATGTTTAGTGTCTTTGATTTGGTCAGTTTTGAGGTCATAATCGAGCTCTAAAGCAGGAATTGGTCAATTTTGGGTAAAACCCGTCACTTTGTTCTTCAGCTTCTGCAGATAAACACAGTCGACCGAGTGTCTCAAGATACTCGACCGACCGAAACGACCATCGGTCGAGTGTGTATGACCCACGACCGAGTGTGTCTGTGAGAGACCATCGACCGAGTGACTAGACACTCGGCCGAGTGAGTGTAGACAGTCGGCCGACTGTCTCTGACAGTCGACCGAGTGTCTTTGGCAGTGAAATATTTTACTAAGTGTTGATTTTTAACCTTTATGCTGCCCGTTTGTATTTTGATGTTCAGGATGTAAATTTTGAAAGTGCACAAGTGTTAAGCAAAAATTTTTAGCGGATGCTTTTTGTACAAAATTTCTGTATTGTGCTGTTTTGGGGTTAACAACCAGAAACTAACTTGTGTATATGTTTTTTCTCAGGAGAAAAGGAGAAAGAGAAGGTTCAGTGATTAGATAACTGAATACCTTCTAGTTTTCTAGTAATCGGTGAGTGGGACTAACTAGAGAATATAGTATATAGAAGCATGTTATATTATGATTGTCATGCTTGTTAGATATACTTATTGTTGTGATTAGTTAGTACTTTGTGATGACTGCATGTTAGTTGATGCTTGTATGCTGGAGCCCAGTGCGTTCCTATTGTGTGGTAGCCTCGGTAGGAGAGATCAACCTGCGGTTTGGGTTCCTCTGTGGTAGCCTAGACAACCGTGGTGTATATATGTGTGAATGACGCGTACGTCGCGTGTGGATTATGTATATACATACGGTGGTGGAGGAACTTCTGGTAAGCCCCCATCCGATCAGCTGGTGGTTAATGGTTTGGCTGAGCCGCCAGAGTCTATGTAGACGGCACTTGGGTGATGTTCGTGTGTTAGACTATGTGACATGATTAGTATAACACTTCTGTATGCTATGGCCTGTAGTTAGTCCTCCTCACTTAGCTTCGTGCTAATTCCCCTCCATTTCCTCCCTGCAGGTTGAAAGCTTTTGTAGATAGTGCTTTCTAGGAGAACACGGGCATGATGATGTTATGTTTGACAGGGTTAACTCTGATGTGGTCTTTAGAATTTGAACCGTGTACTTTTGAAAGCAGAATGTAATTACGTCTCTTCCATTTAAAACATGTATTTTGTGATGTGGTCATGTGACACTGATAAAGTGTATTTGGTAATTAATAAATAAATGCTTCCGCCACGTATTTAAAAAAAAAAATTTCGGTGTTACAGTATGCTTGTCTCATAGTTGAGTCCATGTTTAAGTATAAATTTAGAAATTAAATATATATTTGTGAAACGAGCAATCAAATTTCTTGGTGCCGCTGTGCCGGGGAGCGGTTAGTTAGTTGTATCTTTGTTTTTATCTTTTAATCGTTCGATCCTTTTGTAAGGATTCATCCTTGCAAAAGTTACTTTTCTTGTTTTATATATATATTATTTGTGTTTGGAAAACCATTTGTATTTGTGTTGTGATTGAAGGATGGGTACTTTGGTATATGAAAAGGAGATCCCAAAAGGATCAAGAGTTTACACATCCATTTTCCGATCTGGAGAAACACGTGCACGGGGTTTACAAGCATAGAGAAGAAAGGGTATTAAAAAGAAATTTCAAAGCTTTACCATATTGTTTAGAAAAGATGGATCCTAACGGTCAACCAATTCACAATGAAGAGGGTAATCCAATCAACCAACTACCGGTTAATCAAGAGCAACAAGATGATCCAAATGACACGTCCATGTGGAATGCTAGGTTGGTTGCACCTACCTTGTTGCCTCCGTTTATTACAAAACCACCAATTGGAGCCGATAATTGGAAGATTGAGAGAAACTTCTTCACAATGATCAAAGATATGTTCTTCCATGGTTTGATAGAGGATAATCCGTTCGAACACATTCAACAATTTAACGACATTTGTGATATCTATAAGAACAAGGATATGACCGATGACGCTTTTAAGTTAAGGGAATTCCCCTTTACACTTCAAGGAAGGCGAAAGTATGGTTAAGGAACTTACCTTCCGATTCGATTAGGACTTTTCAAGATTTAACCGATGCGTTTACCAATCACTTCTTTCCACCATCAAAGGCAGAACGATTTTGAATGGAAATTAATGAGTTCACTCAACGGAGTGATGAGCCTTTGTATGATACATGGATAAATTTTAAGAAGATGTTATGAGCTTGTCCACCACATGGTTTGACTAAGAAAGAGTACATCAACACATTCTACCGGGGCACTAATGCTTTGACAAGACAAACTCTTGATGCGTCTGAGGGTGAAGTGTTTATGTATAAATCACTAAATGCGGCTGAAACTTTGCTAGAGGATATCTCGGCTAATACATACGAGTGGGCTCCATCACCTCGAGATTTAACAAAAAAAAGTGTAGCACAAGTAGAGAGTGATGGGCAAGTCACACTTGCAAGCTTAAACAATCAATTTCAAATGTATGGAAAAGAGTTGAAAAAGCTACAACAATCGATCGTCGTTATGCAAATAGGTTGTCAAAGGTGCGAAGGGCCACATCTCACCAAGAATTGTCCCTAAATTAATCAATGCAACCATATTGATTTGGATGACATTCCCATAAATTCGGATGCTCATGTCAACTATGTGAGTAATCAAAACTATCAAAAGAGTGGAACATCAAACCAAGGGTACTACAATCCTAATCAAAAGCAAGTCTCATTCAACAATCAAACCAATCCACCACCCGAATTTACCAATCAAAACCGAAACCAAGGCTACAACTCAAGCTATAACCAAAACTGAAACAACAATTACCAATCACAAAATAACCAACCCTATAACAACCAACCTTATACCAACCAAGGAAATCAAAGCTATCAAAATAAAGGTTATAGTCAACCACAAAATAACCAAGGTTACAATCAACAATCTCAACAAAACACTTAACAATCCCAACCTTCAAAGAGCCTAGAAGAAATCATGCAAAATTACATTAAGAAGATGGAGACAACCGAAGCATTCATGTTAAAGGAGAACGAGTTTAAAAGCAACAATTGAAGCACCAACAAGCTTTATTTCAAAACCTTGAGAGCACCGTTGGGAGACTTTCTAACCAAGTTGCCGAAACACCTCAAGGTACCTTACCATCCAACATACAAGTCAGCCCGAACAACAATTACAACAATAACCGACAACAAAACCAAAACCAACAAAACAACAACACAAGAGTTATTCCTATCGAAAGCACCAACCAAAACCCTAACTACCCAAACCGAAATGAAAATTTCAATGCCATAACCACTAGAAGTGGTCTAACCACTCAAGGGATTAAAGATCCCCATCCACAACCCTTTATCACCCAAGAACCACTATCAAGCTTTATTGAAGAGGAGATCGGGGTTAGTAAGGAGAAGGGTAAAGAAAAGGTCGACTCAACCAAGGGTATGGGTAATGATAAAATGGGCAAGAAAAAGGGTAATGAGCCTTTGAAGGCTACGAGACCGGTGCTATATCCAAAAGCTTTAAGGAAGGACAAGTTGGCGGCTCAATAAAAAAAGTTTCAAGATATGATGAAAAACATCTCGGTTAACTTGCCAATCACCGATGTGCTTAAATGAATGCCAAACTACGGCCGTTTCATCAAGGAGCTAATATCTCAAAGGGGTAATTATCATGATGAAACATATTTCTTTATTGAAGAGGAATGCAACAAGATTCTTGCATCAAGGCCAAGGATTCCTAAGAAGTTAGGAGATCTGGGAAAATTTGTTTTCCCTTATAAGTTTGGTGACTTGGAAGTCTTCAATGCACTTGCCAATTTGGGTGCAAGCATTAACCTAATGCCCCATTCACTTTATGAGAGACTCGGCCTTGGACCTCTTAAACTGACCAGGATTAGGATAAGATTGGCTAATCATTCATTTGACACCACTGGTATCGCCGAGGACATCTTGGTTAGCATTGACACCTTGGTGTTCCTGGTTGATTTTGTTATCATGGAAATGAAGGAGGATCTTCAAGTCCCCATCATTTTAGGTAGAACATTTCTTGCGACCGCCGACACCATCATCTTGGTACAACGCAATCAACTCAACATTGGAGTTGGTGAAGAACGTGTTACCATAAACATATGGGAAGCTATGAGGCAACTGAGCAATACCGATGATGATGATGAGTGTTATGCCCTTGACCACATTGACTTTTGTGTAGATGAGGAGCTTGAAAAGCTTTTAGGGGTTGATATCACGGGGTTCAACCAAATTTGTGATAATGGCATTGTGGATTTAGAGGCCGACTTTTGGGAATTAATGAACGTTAATGTTGATGAAAGTGAAATTGAATGTGAGACTACTCGAGAAGAACCATTTGAGACTATTCCCAACGAAGATAGATTTTGAATCAAGTCTTCATGGGAAGAACCTCCTACTCTTGAGCTCAAAGAGCTCCCCGAGCATCTTGAATATGCTTATCTTAAGGTAGCAAACCAACTTCCGGTGATTATCTCTTCGAGACTCACCCAAGACCAAAAGACACAACTTGTGTCACTTCCTAAGTCCCATCACACGGCCATAGCATAGAAGACCACAGATATCTCAATGATCAATCCATCATATTGTACACACAAAATTCTCATGGAAGAGAATTTTAAACCGGTTATCCAATGACAACGAAGACTTAATCCAAACATGAAAGAGGTAGTTAAAAAAGAAGTGATCAAATTGCTAGATGCGGGCCTTATCTACCCAATATCCGACTCACCATGGGTGAGTCCCGTCCAAGTGGTGCCTAAAAAGGGTGGGACCACGGTGATCTTAAATGACCAAAATGAGCTTGTCCCGACCCGAACCATCACAAGATGGCGGGTATGCATTGACTATAGGCGTTTAGACGATACCACACGGAAAGACCATTTTCCACTCCCTTACATCGATCAAATGATCAAACGCCTAGCCGGGAGAGAGTTCTATTGCTTTCTTGACGGGTTTTTGGGATACTTCCAAATCTCGATAGACCCTGAGGACCAAGAAAAGACGACCTTTACATGCCCCTATGGTACATTTGCGTATCGAAGGATGCCTTTTAGCCTATGTAATGCCCCGGGGACCTTCCAAAGATGCATGCTTACTATTTTTTTCGGATATGGTTGAGGATACTATGGAGGTATTTATAGATGTATTTTTGGTGTTCGGAGACTCGTTTGACCATTGCATTAAAAACCTTGATAAAATGTTGACCCGATGCGAAAATGCAAATTTAGTTCTAAATTGGGAAAAATGTCACTTCATGGTCAACGAGGGGGTAGTGTTGGGTCATAAAATCTCAAAGGCAGGGATTGTGGTAGATAAAGCTAATATCGGTGTGATAAAATACTTACCTAAACCATCGGATGTGAAAGCAATCCGAAGTTTTCTTGGGCATGCGGGTTTCTACCATCGTTTTATAAAAGATTTTTCGAAAATCTCCCGGCCTATGACTAAGTTGTTAGAAAAAGACCAACCTTTCTTGTTTGATGATGAATGCATAGAGGCATTTAACTTGTTGAAAGAAAAGCTCATTAACCCACCAATTCTTATTTCTCCCTATTGGGATAAAGACTTTGAACTAATGTGCGATGTGAGCGATTATGCACTAGGTGCGGTTCTTGGTCAAAAAGTTGACCAACAGTTTAGACCGATTTACTATGCAAGCAAGACCCTAAATGGGGCCCAATTGAATTACACCACTACCGAGAAGGAGCTTCTCGTGGTGGTATTTGCTTTTGATAAGTTTCGGTCTTATCTTGTACTTTTAAAGACGATCGTCTACACGGATCACTCCGCGTTAAAGTATCTTTTTCAAAAGCAAGATGCGAAACATCATTTGATTCGTTAGGTGTTACTTATTAAGGATAAAAAGGGAGCTGAGAATGTGGCAGCCGACCACTTGTCAAGGTTAGATAATCCCGGGCTTCAACCTTTAGACGAGTCAAAAATATAGGATACCTTCCCGGATGAACATTTAATGAGAGTTGACCTAGTCGATGAAGTCCCATGATTTGCCGAGTTTACAAACTACTTGGCCTCAAATGTTTTACAAAAAGGTTTGTCATACCAAAAAAAAGAAGAAGTTTTTCAATGATTTACGGTATTACTTTTGGGAAGACCCACACTTGTTCCGCATTGGAGTGGATCAAGTAATTCGGAGATGTGTATATGGGCAAGAAGTCCGAGGTATTTGAGAAGTTGTCATAGTGGACCAATGGGGGGCATTTTGGGCCAAATCACACCGCTAAAAAGGTGTTTGATTCCCGATTCTATTGGCTCACGATATTCAAGGACGCCCATGAGTTGGTGAAACATTGTGATTCTTGCCAAAGGTTCGGTTCCATTTCAAAGAGGGATGAAATGCCTCAAACCGGCATTTAAATATGTGAGATATATGATGTATGGGGCCTAAACTTCATGGGTCCATTTCCGAATTTGAACAAGTGTCTCTATATTTTGGTTGTGGTAGATTATGTTTCGAAATGGGCCGAGGCCAAAGCCTTGCCAACCAATGATGCTAAGGTAGTTGTTAAGTTTTTGAAGAATTTGTTTTCTAGGTTTGGAGTGCCAAAGCCGTTGATCTCGGATCGTGGCACGCACTTTGCTAATAGTCTTATGGAGAGACTAATAGAAAAATATGGTGTAACACATCGTTTTTCGACCCCTTACCATCCCCAAACTAGTGGTTAAGTCAAGAACATGAATCTTGCTTTGAAAAGAATTTTGGAAAAGACGGTTAGCAATAATCCTAAGGTTTAGTCAAGCAAGCTTGATAATGCCTTATGGGCATTTCGAACCGCTTATAAGACACTAATAGGCACCACACAATTTCGTCTAGTTTATGGGAAAGCATGTCACATCCAGGTAGAAGTAGAGCATAGAGCATTTTGGGCATTGAAGGAAGTAAACCTAGAACTAGAACAAGCCATGGAAAAACGGGTGATGCAAGTGCACGAATTAGAGGAGCTTAGGTTAGAGGCATACGACAAATATTTAACATATAAAGAGAAGACCAAACGATGGCATGGCGCTCGACTTAAAGGTTCCAAGGAATTTCACCCAAACAACAAGGTTTTAGTGTTCAATTCACGTTTTAAGTTCTCACTCGGTAAGTTAAAGTCTAGATGGTCGGGTCCTTATATAGTTAAGAAAGCTTACCTAACGGGTTATGTCGAGTTATATGGAGATAAGGATACTTTCAAGGTGAATGGTCACCGATTAAGGCTTTACTTTGATGAAATCAAGGCTTTCGAGCTTGATGGCATCAAGCTCTATCCTAAGTGATACTCTTGTGCTTAAGCGGGTCATGTGATAGACCCTAGACAAAAAAATGATCACATTTGTGTATAGTTGTTCATGCTAGGTTGCATTTCATGTAGAATTGTTTGTTTTTTGCATTTTTATTAGCTTGCATTAGCATATAGTTGCATTTCATGCATTTGAGAAATTTGAATGTAACGACCCCAAATCCGTTTACCAAAAACGAAGCACATTTTTGTTTATAAGTTAGCTCCCATTAAATATCCACTTTAAATAAACCATTCCAAATAGTTTTAACCGAATACGCATTATCATAATGACACATTTAACATTTTAATATGACTCTTGGTACACAAATGACATATTACAAAAGCATTTGCAATAATGACCCCATCACAAGAAATACGGGTTAATACACGATAACCCAACCCGATACCAAGAGCATAATCTCGGGGACTACCAAATCCCCATTCCGCGTCCAATATCTAAAAGCTACCCCATCGAGCCCAAGTACTCCCACGCATCTAGATTAACAACTAGCTAACTTCGCATTCACAATACCTGTAAAAAGGTAAACAACGAGAGGGGTAAGCAAAATGCTTAGTGAATGCAATAATTATACATATACGTATACAATTTACCTACTTGCACCCACTTACACAAACACGTATAAAATCCCGCATATCAATGTACACAAGCTAGCATTTTCAAACGTATAAACTAGCACCATCATTAGCATATAATCTCAACAATATAAATGCTAAATAATAAGCAACACACAAAACATCGATGTTCAAAACATTCGTTAGTGTTTAAGGCTAGCCCCGCGAATGGTATTGTCAACATCGAACTTAAACCCCATCCGCCCCATTTAATGTGGTATCATCAACATCGAACTTAAAACCCACATATGAGGTATCATCAACATCGAACTTTAACCCCTCATCAAATCTCTACAATAATGGTATGGCATCGTCAGCATCGAACTTTAACTCCATACATGAGGTATCATCAACACCGAACTTTAAAACCTCATCCAACAAACAATAGTGGTATGGCATCGTCAACATCGAACTTTAAATCCATACATGAGGTATCGTCAACACCGAACTTTAAACCCTCATCGATCAATAACACACACAAGGATATGGTATCGTCACATCGAACTTTAAACCCATATCCCGCAAATAAATAAACCGTATACATACATATATAATTATTCCACTCACCTTGGAATGCCCTCACAAGTCATGTATAACATGATCTCCGTCCTCAAGTCCGAGCAAGTAACCACTATATCACACATAGGTACAATATACACATAAATAGCCATTCTCTAAAAGAGAACCCGACACAAACATCCCTTAACCAAGGGATTACACCTTGCTCGCCAAAACCCGCCCATTTAACACCTAATGGACACAAACCATTTACCACTTCGGGTGGTAATTCAAACCCACTCTACAAAGTACAATTTAACCCAATTTATACTTTACACCAATTAGACCAACCTAGGTCTTAACACTAAATTACTACTTAGGTAGTAATCATTTCGAACTTCATTTACACAAAAACCACCATACGTGCAATATTGACCCATATTGCGTTTGACCACGTTTGACTTATGTTAAAATACCATTTGCACCCAAAATCACTTCCCACGATTTCTTTCATTCAAAAACGTCATTTAACACTTAACAAAAGTGTTTAACATCCATTTATCCAAAATTAGCGCCATTACCAAAATTCGACCCAATCGAAGTCAATCCATTTTGACCAAAGTCATAAAAATGCCCAAAATCACTAACGACTAGTGAGTATAATTCCAAAACACTAATTAACACCCAAACCAAGTATTTACATACTTGATTCACCAAAAATCAAGAACACTTGACCCATTTCAACACAAAACCCATTTTAACCTAAATTAGAGATTACACCCAAAATCAAGTCAACACAACACCAAAATCGCTAGTACACAAGTGTTCTAAGGTTTAAACCAACACATGCAAGACCCAAACTTACAATTTCATCAATCAAAACCCTAAGTCACCAATTTGGGTTTACTTACATGAATCTTACACAAAACCCCCAAAATCACAAGAAGTGGGTTCTACAACTCATCACTAACATAAACCCTAACCTAAACAAGAATCAAACAATGAAAATCGGAGTTAGAACTTACCACCACTACTAAAATGTAGCTAGGAACGACATGAACAACTTTAACACTAGCACTTTGGTGAGACTTCCACTTCTTCTTCTCCAAATCAAGCCTTCTCACTCTAAAAGTCACCCTCTCTCTCTAAAATAAGTTAGGAGTGTTTTGTGTGGGTGAAAATGAGGCTTAAAGGAGCCTTGGATCAGTTTTGATGATCCCAAACTGACCCCAAAGTGAAAAGACACAAATTCCCCAAATTAAACACCAAAAACGAGTTCAAAATGGTCATTCAGCACTTCTGTCGTATTTCGCGACTACCTGTCACATTTCGCGACACCTCAAATGCGATACACCTGACTAAATCATGACAAGTTGACCAGGACCAGGTTTTTAAGGCTGTCGCGTTTTGACCATGTTTGTCGCGTTCCGCGACGTACCAAAACGCGACAAGCACGCTCCAAACGCGATAACTGCAGTTCTCAGCTTCCATTTAAAAGTTCAGGGACTGAGGTTGACAGATTCTGATGCACAATTTTACTGACACTTTCTGATGTATAAAATTCAGGGTGTTACATTGAAAAGACCAAAAGTAGTTGGTAATTTGGGTAGGAAGGTGCTTGCTTGAACTTAAACTTTGATAACGAGAAATCTGCTCCAGGAATGACGTTCCATGATATGGAACGACGTTCTTTATCTCATATATATAAATAGAACAAGTTTTAGACAGATTCAGGAACGACGTTCCTATCGACGGAACGACGTTCTTTTTCTCAACTTTGAACAGAAGCAGTTTTAGGCACTTTCAGGAACGACGTTCTTAATTACAGAATGACATTCCTCTTTTAGGCAGAATGACGTTGTGATTTCAGGAACTGTGTTCCATTTTCCTGGTAAACTGGAACGACGTTCTACCATATGGAATGACATTTTAGGCCCTGTTTTGAATGTGTTTTGGGGGTTTATTTAAATTACTCTTTCACACTCATATAACTTTCTTACCTTTGACTTGCACACTTAAAAACATGATTTATTTCATCTAATTCATCTATTTTCTTCAAGTATCTTGCTAATTTATCAACATCAAACATGTCTCAAGTATGATCTTGCACTTATTTCACTTAATTGCACTTATTTGTAAAATCTTCATGCTTTTTACCTTATGTGCCATGCTTGTCAATTATGCTAGATCTAAGTTAATTATGATGATAATATTGTGGATTCTATGTTGAAATGTTGTTGATTTACATGTTTGCCATTTTTAATTGCATTAAATTCAACTTTGTGATTGTAGGGTTTTCTAAGAATTGGGACTTTTTAAGTTTGGATGTAAGGGATGAAATTGGGTGTTGTCTAAGGTTGTTTGCTAGTTAACCAACATGTTATTGCCATGTACCCTTAAATTTAGTGTTTCTTCGCTATGTAATTGAGATTAGGGTTAATGCCTTTAGGGTTTGACCGACATTGACTTTTTGACATTGAATTTGTAATTTGAAGCATGAAACACTATGGCTAGTGATTTTAATATGTGCTTTCGATATGCTTGCAAGGTTATTTAGGTTTTCTAGAATTGCACTCATCTAGTTTGACCCGAGTTGACCATTGTACCATCGTTGCATGTTGATCATTTATCCTAAACATGACAATTGTGAAGCTTGTGTTAATGGATTAAATGTAGGGTGCGTATGCCCCATTGTTGTTTGATTGCGAGAAATTTGTTATTTGTTAACGCTAGGAAATTGGACATGCGTTTGTTGTGTTTTTGTGCTTGTGTTTTAGCCTTTTAGGTGATCTACAAAGGAAAAAAGCCAGCATCCAATGCCGATGAATGGTTACAAGAGGTACTTCAAAATGAAAGTTTAAAGTCTCGAATGCTTAATAGAATTCAATTGCCGGTGTGCCCGGCCAAGTATATTGATTGGGTTCCATTAGAACAAGCGAGGATGATTAGTGAGATTAGGGACGCATTTAAGGTTGAGGAATACCTCATAAGCACGATCCCATGGGGTCCTTTGCTTGATATCCGTGAGGATGTCTACCCCTAGTTAACTCGAGAATTTCTAACAACCTTGAGGGTTCATTTTAGAGTACGTTTTCCATGGCTAGAGGATTACCTCACGTTTAGGTTAGGAGATGAAGAGTGGAAATTGAGTATGGCACAATTCATGTCAAGTTTAAATCTTTACAATAATGCCTATCCTAATATCACTCACTTGGCCGATTGTATGACTTTCAATCCGAATGAGTTTGATCCAAAGAAGGTTTGGCATAAGATTAGCAAAGCCAAGTTCACACCCGCCAACCTAGTGCCTAAAGCACTTTCAAGTCCTACACTTAGATGTATTCAAGGGTTCTTTGCAAATACGGTTTTCCACCGCATGAAGGATGAGGATAAGATGACATCGTTCGATATTTGGTTGATTCATAAGATTCATAAGCGGAAACGCGTCCATGTTCCTAACCTCATTTCAAGCTACCTCTTTGATGCAACCGGAGATAAAGCTAACCTCCCAAGTGTTGGTGGTCACTATGTTACTCGCATTGCTAAGTACCTAGGGATTAACTTAGATGGGTTGGAGAAACTTCCAATGACGCGCTTTGGTGTTAAGGAGTATAAGCAAAGGCATGTTTTGAAGGCAAGATCACTCAATTCAATGACTCGTTGTGAAGGTGAAGGAACCTCGGCGTGTAAAGGTTGAGTAGGTAACTATTGATTCATCGTGATTCATGAAACATTCTTATGACTTGGTTAGTAATTTAAACTATTCTGATAATTGTGTGGGATCTTCGGATCATTGATTTAGTACGAGGTAGTATACTTGTATTGCTATTCTCGCACAATATCACGCTATGATTGTAATAATTTTGTGATTGCTTGTGGATTTATATGTGGTATATTTTGCTTGCTTGTCGATCTTAGTGGCATGATAAACCTTTTGATGATTGATCCAAGTCTGGCATTAAGTTCAGGTGTCAAGCTCATCGACTTACATTCTTTGGTGACTATGTTTATTCCGATTGATGACAACAAAGATCACTTGATCTAATTCCGGTTTTACTTTCTTTCCTCTCTTCTATTCTATTTTTAAAATGCCCCTCATTTTTACTTATCTTATCATTTAAATGTAATGAGAGCATTGCATCAAACTAAATGTAGGGGAGAGCTAAAATCTTGGGTCATTTTGAACTTTTCGGATTAAACTTGTCATATACACTATAAAGATTAAAACCTGCAATGTTGATATATTTTTTGGAATAAGTCTCTAGCCATTACATCAACACAAATCATACACATTTAAATGGCTAGAACTTGTAAATTATGGAAAAGTAAAGTCTTTTCCTTGTCATTTCAAAACTTAGGGAAGTAAAGTCTTCCCTTTGTGTTGTTCTTTCAATTCTCAAGTGGGAGTAAAGTCTCCCACTTTCAAAAGATTTTGTGCTCAAAATGATGAAATCAAAAGAAAAATCAAAACTTTTGCATGGAAGTTAAAGCCTTCCATGTTGCACCAAAATCAGGTGTTAAAAGCTCCATGCTTTAACACTTTCGGATGACTCAAGTTCATCCATTGTTGTTAGGGAGTAAAGTCTTCCGAATTTCATTTTACTTGGTGTAGGAGACTTCCTAATCTACACCATTTCATGCTTGCATCATTTTAAGATGTAAAGTACCATGGGAAGAGGAGCCACTGAGCTTCACCGTGTGCTATCTTCTTGATGAAGAGCAATGGATTTGTGCTAGTGTTGCTAGACAACACACACCATAGCCAAAAGCTATGACACCCTTGTGCTATCAATTAGCGGATATATAGTAACTACTTTCTACCTTTTCTCAACATAAGCATAAAAGATTGTTATGTGGGAAGTAGACGGGTGCATAAAAGCTTTAAGCTTTAACACTCTCGGGAGAGTCGAGTCCTCCCATTTGTTGTTTTAGAAGTCAAGTCTTCCAAACTTGGAAGTAAAGTCTTCCAAATTATGTTGTGTTCTAAGCATGGGAGTAAAATCTCTCAAAGGTAAGTGTTCCAAAAAGACCTAAGATTGAAAGTAAAGTCTTCCAAGTATCGTGCAATGAACCCACCGCCAATCTTACACCCAAGGTAGTTGCTTTCTCATCGCTTCTGACACCAGGGGGTAGTTCACTTCGGTGATATACCGGGAAAGTTGCTACTCTTGCGGTCGTCCCACCACCGGGATGGCTTGTATGCACATCGCCTTTATGAGCACAATATAGTTATTGTCTCATCATCTTCAATATAAGAAGGTAGTTCACTTCGGTGATATACCGGAGCAATAATATCCGTGCGGTTGTCCCAAAACCGGGATGGCTTTGGAATGCACAAAGCTTTTAAACCATAAAATTTTCGGAAAACTTGTCTCGTTTCACAACTTGGCTCGTTTTCCCTTTTTAAAAACAAAAATGGTTTTTTTAAAGCCTTGTCTTCCTTAAGGCTAAAACGTTTTTCTTGGATGACTCATGTGACTTGGTGCTCCATTGTACTCAAAATAAGCGTAAGGCAATCCTTGACTAAGTGGTGATGAATTTAGGGTGAAAAGGTGAAGTCTTTGCTTGTGATGGTCTATTGAATGCTCTTAGAAGGGTTTGCACTAAAAAGCTTGAATCTTGTGGATATTTGAACCTTTCTAGTGAGCATGTATTTGATAGTTTGTTTCAAGATGAATGAAGATATGTAGAAGTTTAGCCTAGGCTTGAATTTGTGTGATTTAAGGATGTTTGAAGACTTGTAGCTTGATTTTGAAGAGTGGTGTGTAATTTTGAGGTTCAATTGAAGATTTGGTCAAGAATTGCCACCCCCACCATTGCCCCATTTGATGAAACAATGAGTTGTAGAGGTTTGGAGCTTAATGTTCGAGTTTTTATTGATGTTTGAAGGAAGAAGAAGAAGAGGATAAATGCTATGCTTGGTCCTAAGTAAATGAAAGTTTTTGGAGATCACTCTATCCATCGAAGTGCGTATTCATGAAGGTATCGATTGTTACTCAAACTTCGTGCACTTTGGCTTTGATCATCTAATTGCTCTCTATCTCCAAGGCTTGTTTATTGTATGCTTGCTTGAGGAGAAGCAAGGTTCAAATGTGGGGGGTTTGACATTGCTCATTCATGCTATGTTTCTCACGCAATATCTACCTCATTTTACTCAGTTTTTGATGTGTACGAGGCGTACTAGGAAATAGTTATATTTTTGCTACAAAATACTATTAAATACGATACAATTTTACACAAGTTATTTATTTATTTATAGAATGGATATACCTAAACCTTGCTACAACACTTATAGACAGTGTACCTAATCGTACAGTAGTGTAGTTTTTAGTAAGTCCGGTTCGTTCCACAGGGATCTTAGCCAAGTTTAACGCTATATTTTTAACTTATGATTGTAAAAATACAAAAATATATATAAGTAATATTATTATTATAAAAGGGGGTTTTTACCGTTTAATAACCGGTTTGTCGATTTTAAAACTTTAGTCGCAGTTAAAACCTAATGTAAAAGATTAAAAATAAATATAACTTAATTTAAAGCGTAAAGTAAATAACGATAATGAAATTGCGATAAATAAAAGTGCAGTAAATAAAAAGTGCAATTAAATACGAAATAAAGGAAATTAAATATAAAATAAAGGAATTATGCTTATTTACACTTCCGTAATCATGATGTTTGACGTGTTGATTTTAGTTTATTATCATGGGTTAATTGTTCTTTGTCCTAGATTATTCAATATGTCCATACGAATTTGTCCATAATAGTCCATCAGTCATAATCATAAAATGCGGAGGTCTTCGTCAAATTATTCTTATTCTCGAAGTCAAATATTCCAACTAATTGGGGATTCGAATTGTAACAAGGTCTTAATACTTTGTTTAATGAATACACCGGGTTATCGACTGCGTGTAAACCAAGGTTTTACTACTTTGTTAACAATTACACCAATTACCCTTGAATGTAATCCACCCCTGTTTTAACTAGTCCATTAACTATTAATCCAGTTCTGTGTCCGATAAAATGAACAATTATTGGTATTTATAGATATCCCGCCCACCGTACCCGATTAAGCGTATGTGGTTATTTATAGATACGTCAAATTATAACCTTTATATTAAATTAACGAGGTATCGTTAAGTTAATATAAAACCCATTAATAGCCCATAGTCTAATTTCCACAAGTGTCGTTCTTTTATCCAAACCCCAATTATGGTATAAAGCCCAATTACCCAATTTTAGTATTTAGCCCAACATCACGATTACTTCGGCATTAAATAAGCATAATAATAACTTAGCTCCGAGACATTAATTTAAAAAGGTTGAAGATAACTCACAATGATTAAAAATAGCGTAGCGTTACACGGACAGAATTTTGACTTACACCCTTACAACATTCGCTAACATACCCTTATTATTAGAATTTAAAATTAAAATTAAAATTAAAATTAATATATATATATAAATATATACGTTGAGATTGAGGAGAAGAAAAAGATATGTTTTATGTTGCTCAAAACTGCAAAATTTATAGGCATGTGGCCGGGTACCTAATGCCATGCGATCGCATGGATTTCTCTCATCCAGGCCATGCGATCACATGGCCTGCTTTTCCAGGTCACATGTCTTTGTTTGCATTCTGCCGACGGTTTATAAATATATATAATATATAAATAATTTTAAGAATTATTTAAATATTATATTATATTTATGTGCATAGTTGACTTGTAATTTTTAGTCCGTTGCGTCGAGCGTTGAGAGTTGACTTTGGTCCCGGTTCCAGATTTTCGAACGTCCTTGCGTACAATTTAATATCTTGTATTTTGCGTTTCGCGTCTTGTACTCTTGTAATTTTGAGTCGTTTCTCACCAATAATTTGAACCACTTTGATTGTAATTTGTACTTTTGAGCTTTTTGGTCGTTTGCTTCTTCAATTCGTCGAATCTATCTTTTGTCTTCACCTTTTATTATTTAAACGAATATCACTTGTAAATAGAACAATTGCAACTAAAAGCTTGTCTTTCTTGAGGGATAATGCTATGAAATATATGTTCGTTTTTAGCATTATCAAATATTCCCACACTTGAACATTGCTTGTCCTCAAGCAATATAGTCTTGAAATAAAAATACTAGAATCACTTCTTTATTCTTCACACTTTGTACATCAGTGATTTCTATACGGCGGTATGAACAATGGTAGTAACGATGTGGTTTACAGTCCCACATGACTATAAAAATTTAGATCCTTAAGGAAATTGGATCTTTATGAAAATATTTGATCTTTTGAAAATACGATCTAGCTTTTACCCTAGATAAGTTTTCCGGAATAATCCTTCACCGATGTTTGCAAAATATTTTTGTGGGTTTGGTGGGTTTCAAATTTGAAAATTTTAGCTCAAAACTTGCGGTTTTGTGTCACCCACTTGCTAACCTTGTATTGGGAAAGCAACATGTCCAGTATACTTGCTCCGTATATTACCTTTCGGTAAACTACCGTCCGGTTGTAAAGGAAAGCGTTGAACAAGCAACTGTTAAGGCAATGTCCCCTGACATACTTTTAATTATGGTCTATAACGTGTCGGATGCAATTACTATCCTTGGTAGGAGCAATAGTAAAGCTCACCCATATAATTTTTCTGTCTGGTACAAGGTCCTGTCTTCGACCATGCTATGCAACCACCGTTCTTACGGTTGACACCCGATTTGGTTCAAGTGACCTAATGAATTCCAGGTGAATTCCTAGGATTTTACGTTCAATGGTAATGAATGCATTGAAAATGGGTTTTCAGAAAACAAATCGGTTTTAATTTGATCAAAATATTTTCTCGTTCAAGCTCGAGTTTAGATATAATCGAATTTCATGAGTTTGTAATTCTCAATCTTTAAGGTCAATCTCTACGATTGAGTAATATCAGGCTTAAAAGCTGATTTTTAATCTTTAAGGAGATTATCCTTTTCTGGGGATATGATTCATTAGTATTATCAAGCTAATTTGCATGGTGCCCTCCCCATTTTACGAGACAGATCCTCTCATGGTTAGGATAAGTCTGACCACTTGGCGACCATGTTTGATGCTGAGGTCCGTGGATTTCCAGCTGATTTTCGTGATGACTTTTCTAGATTTTTCATCAACCTACAGCTGGTCTGGACGACAACTTCCTGACCTAAATCAAGAAGCGCGTTTCTTTTTCGGAAGACTTTACTTCCTTTTAATGATGGAATTGATTCATCATGTAGCTCTATCTTTCTTTCAAATATATTACAAGAAATTGAGTAAAACTGATTAGCTTAGTCCAAAGCAAAAGTATCTTCAATTATTTGTTACAAAAATATGTGATATATGTTTTAAATAACTTGGTAAATTTTTCCCACACTTGGCTTTTATTTTCCTTTCTTTGCCTTTTTATTGTCCTCTATTCCATTTTAAATGAATTCTAACATTTTGGTTTGTTTCTCAATTTATTTCCTTTCCGAGGTAACAATAATTTCGGTGTTAACACCTAGTTTTATCGTTCATAAATATGTATAAACATGATTTTGAGTTCATTTAATTGAAAATTTTGAAAAATTTTACTAGAATTGGGTAGTCAGTATATAAGACTAGGGTTGTTCTTTATTATCAGAGAGCACTAGATTCTAATACAACTACTGCGTTACTAGTTTTTTTAATGGTAACCAAGTGTATAAGTTAAAAAATTTTAAAAATCCGAAAGAATTTAACCCCTTCCCACACTTAAGATCTTGCAATGCCCTCATTTGCAAGAAATCAGTAACAATTTAAATTATTGAGGGTGATTAGCGTAGAAAAATGATTAAATTTTACCAAATTTTCCAAACATATTGGCGTTTGTTTGCTGAATGATAAATGGTGCACATCATTTGTTCATTCCGTCTTGTTGTTACATCACATTTGTTTTTCGTTTTGTCGTCAAAAGTTCTAGCTTTTACTGAACTTAATGTCAGTCTTTGAAAATGCGCTGTTTTACCCTGTTGTGTACAATTGACAATATACATACAATACAAATATAAGCATGCATGGTAATTTGAAATGAGACTTAAAATCCCACTTTCAAATCAAATATGAAACATTAGTACCAAATAATAAAAATATTAAACAATACATTAATGTATCACAATATCATATGGTTAAACATAAATAAATAAAAATAATAAATAATAAAAATCATAGAAATCACCAACTGGAACTATATCAATCTGGATAGGGGTTCCAGTTCATGTCGTCGTCCGGGTTCCATGGTTGGTGATAGGTGTACTGGTAGGCCTGGTTAGGGTCGTAGAGAGTATATGGTGGTCTCATCTCGAGCTGGTGTGGAGGATAGTAAGCAGGTCAGGTCGGTACGTAGTGATCATGAGGTGACAGCCGGCTCATGATCTGACACTGATGATAGTCCCATCTATCATGCTGTCGTTGCCTGGAATTCTCGTAATCATTCTGGGATTGCCACTGCTCCATCCGAATAAATCTCTCCCCGTTTGTCATATCTACCTCATCTACACGCTGGTATACGTCAGTCATAGCCTCCCTAATGACATCCCTAATGTCATCCGCTTCCTCCATTTCCTCATCTGAAACTCTCTCTACCTGAGGATGACTACCTTCATAGGGTACTGCCTGGTTGCGTCTGCTCTTTAATACCTTAGCACCCTGATAGACCTTCAATCCTAAAGGCTCAACCTGTTCCCTACATTCCAAAAGTGGACCCCCTTGTTCCCTATCTACACCCAAATACTCTCCAATGAGAGTAATAAAAATACCTCCTCCTATTATCCCCCCTTCCTGTATTCCTTCCACCATCTTAGACAAATAAAAACCAACACAGTAGGGGATATTAACAAAACTTCTTGGGTCTAGAATACACTTTAGGCAAAATAAATCATGTAAGGTCATTTTCTCCTTGTTGTGACCTCTCTGTGTAATCGAGTTAGCCAGAAATCTATGAATTATACGAAGTTCGGCTTTGTTAATATGTAAGTAGGAGTGTTTTCCTCCCAGCGTAAAAACATTATAGTTTGACATACGCCTCCAGACGTTGTTCGCGTCAAAATTCCTATCTACCCTTTCACCACGATAAATCAAATTCATACAATCGGGTAGTAGTAATTCACCAGTAGTATATATCTGTAAATCCCTGGCCATGTCCAGCAAGGACATCCTGTACATTCTACGGCCAAGTATAAATCTAAGAAAACGTCTATCATCTAATCTATCTACATCTACATTTAACGCTATAGTACTCATGAGCTCAACACACCATTCCTTATATACAGGTCTACGAATGGTGAATAGACATTCCCAATCGGTAAAAGAAGAACTGCCATACCTTTGGATCAGATGCTCCCTAACTGAGTTAGCTAGTTGGACCCTTTCCAAAGGATCCCAATCGATTACCCTTGGCACTTCTACATTTTTCGGTATCAGTTTGAATTTGTTACTTTGATATATTGGGTAATCTCTCCAGCTTCTATCGAATCTCAGATTAGGATGCAACGTGTGTTCAGGAATCGTTGGGTATTCTACAGGCGGATGTATCGGAAATACTATAAAGGCATCAACAAATTGTAGCGGATCATAATAAGGTACGTGTTGATCAGGTTGATGTTGTTGTTCCTGTTGTGGTTCTTGTTCGGGTTCTGGCTCGTATTGCGGCTCATATTCTGGTTCAGGTTCTAGTTGTGGTTCTCTAGATGATGATGATGATGCACCTCCAGTTTCAGTATATTTCTGCAAAACACATTAAACACCAAATGTGTGCATCCAAATATGCATTATTGTTAGCAAAATAACAACTTAAAACAATCACAATAACATGTTAAATCAAAATTAAACTTATACATATTTTTACAATTTTTACAATTCTACACTTTTTCAAATAAGCATATATGAAAATGTATACAAAGTTCATAAGCATTTAACTCAAATAACATGTCAAAATAGTCATTACTAGCAATTAAACAAGTCTCAAATGGCAATTATATCAAATTAATCAAGTTCATGAATTTTGGACCTAAAAAGTCCATTTTAATTCTCAAAAATCATGTTTAGGATCAAAGTTTGGATCATTTAGCTACCTAAACATGTTACACTACTTAATTTAGCAATAATTCATGACAAAAATCGGCCATAACCTGTTTATATCAAAAAGCCCCAAATTGCTCAAGAACACAAACCCTAGATTTCTAAAAATTTTGAAGTTTTTGGCTTCAAATCATGTTAAATAGCATCAATCTAGGTTATACATGCATAAATTACTAACAATTTAACTCTAATTACACTAGAAATTAACAAAATCAAATTAGGTAAAATATTGGTAATTATCACAAAAACTAGAAAATTTAAGAGTTTAAGGGTGTAATTTTTACCTTTTTGTTGAAGAATCTGAACCTAGGCATGATTAAAGCAAGAAATTTGACGAATTACGGTGAAAATTTGCGAATTTTAGAGAGGATTTTGGGGTATTTTCGGGTGTTTGTGTGTGTTTTGGTGTGAAGAACAGACTGCTCGATGCTATTTGTTTCTGGCCTGATTTCCAGCTCCATGCGATCGCATGGCTCTGAATGCCAAATCCCATGCGATCGCATGGGGTCCGGGTCCAGTACCTTTTTGCTTTTTTTTTTTTATGAAACCTTTACTAATAAAACATATAAATAATAAAAAAAATTAAAATTTTGTTTCTTTTTAGAATGAGGGCGTTTCAGAACGATGTCCTAGTCCGTCCCTCGACAAAATTTTAAAATTTATCATTTTTTTAAGCGCGGTTTTAAAAGTAAAGATTTTTGGGTTTTTTTAAATGTTTTTGTCATACTTTAATTCAATAAGATTAAAAATAATGATAATAAAAGTTCTCGTCCCTCCCTTGGGTAGAGCAATTTTGATTCAACGACCTAGTTTTCAACTCACGACGAATTTTAAAAATCAATTTTTAACTTAGTGAAATAAAGTAAATTTTTGTTTTTAAATTCTCACCAACTTAAATTTAAAATGCATAAAATTAAAAATTCATATTAATATTATTAAAAATTCACACCAAATTCATATTATATTTCTGTTTTTAAACATATAAACTTATATTAAAAATATTAATTTTTTAAATATTTAAAAACTTAAATATATTGATTTTAAAAAGTTTACAATATTAATTTAAAATTTATTTTAAAAACAAAGTAAAAATAAAAATTAAAAATCTTTTTGGTCTTTTATCCCACTTTAATCAATCAAATATTATCAAAAATATACGCCCCTCTTTTCGGTAAAGTAATTTCGGCTATATTACCTAGTTTTACTCCTGACGAATTTCTGAAATATTTTGAGTTGATTGATTAAAGATATTTATACCTTAAGAATAAACGGTAAATTTCGCAGTGATGTAATAAATTTTTGTATGATATCAATAATTTCGGTCGCAAAACCTAATTTTATTGAGTATCAATTTAATACTTTATAGCGAATGTTTTAGCGTTTATTATCAAAAGGTTAAAAGCAATAAAATAAAAATAAAAACTGTACATACTTACCTGTAAGATAGAATTCTCAGTGACCTGCTTTAGCCCACTCATAAGATAGTCGGACTAATTGGTTTTCCATAGCTACATAGGCGTAACCTCGAGCATTCAACGATTTTTCTTCGAAACATATGAACGGTCCTTCTCTGCATAAAGTAACGAACTCGGTATTGGAATATGTCTGATTCCTCGAGCATTTTCCTTCGTGTGACCATTTTCCACATTTGTGACATCTTTCAAGATGTCGTGCTCTTCTTTTCACTGCGGATTTTGATTTTCCTTTGCCAAAATGTAACTTATTATGATCGTTTCTGAGTTCTTTTCTTACTCCGTCCAATTTGGCTCTTATTACTGATACCAGGTCACTCGGGAGTGTGTCATTATTACGTTTAGTGATCAAAGCATGTAGCATTAGACCAAGAAGTTCCCCTGCAGCGGCGCCAAAAATACTTGATGTGTGCGAGGCGTACTAGGAAATAGTTATATTTTTGCTACAAAATACTATTAAATACGATACAATTTTACACAAGTTATTTATTTATTTATAGAATGGATATACCTAAACCTTGCTACAACACTTATAGGCAGTGTACCTAATCGTACAGTAGTATAGTTTTTAGTAAGTCCGGTTCATTCCACAAGGATCTTAGCCAAGTTTAACGCTATATTTTTAACTTATGATTGTAAAAATACAAAAATATATAAAAGCCCAATGTAAAATATTAAAAATAAATATAACTTAATTTAAAGCGTAAAGTAAATAACGATAATGAAATTGCGATAAATAAAAGTGTGATAAATAAAAAGTGCAATTAAATACGAAATAAAGGTAATTAAATATGAAATAAAGGAATTATGCTTATTTAAACTTCTGTAATCATGATGTTTGACGTGTTGATTTTAGTTTATTACCATGGGTTAATTGTTCTTTGTCCTGGATTATTCAATATGTCCATACGGATTTGTCCATAATAGTCCATCAGTCATAATCATAAAATGCGGAGGTCTTCGTCAAATTATTCTTATTCCCGAAGTCAAATATTCCAACTAATTGGGGATTCGAATTGTAACAAGGTCTTAATACTTTGTTTAATGAATACACCAGGTTATCGACTGCGTGTAAACCAAGGTTTTACTACTTTGTTAACAATTACACCAATTACCCTTGAATGTAATCCACCCCTGTTTTAACTAGCCCATTAACTATTAATCCAGTTCCGTGTCCGGTAAAATGAACAATTATTGGTATTTATAGATATCCTGCCCACCGTACCCGATTAAGCGTATGTGGTTATTTATAGATACGTCAAATTATAACCTTTATATTAAATTAACGAGGTATCGTTAAGTTAATATAAAACTCATTAATAGCCCATAGTCTAATTTCCACAAATGTCGTTCTTTTATCCAAACCCCAATTATGGTACAAAGCCCAATTACCCAATTTTATTATGTAGCCCAACATCACGATTACTTCGGCATTAAATAAGCATAATAATAACTTAGCTACGAGACATTAATTTAAAAAGGTTGAACATAACTTACAATGATTAAAAATAGCGTAGCATTACACGGACAGAATTTCGACTTACACCCTTACAACATTCGCTAACATACCCTTATTATTAGAATTTAAAATTAAAATTAAAATTAAAATTAATATATATATATATATATATATATATATATATATATATATATATATACGTTGAGATTGAGGAGAAGAAAAAGATATGTTTTATGTTGCTCAAAACTGCGAAATTTATAGGCATGTGGCCTGGTACCTACTGCCATGCGATCGCATGGATTTCTCTCATCCAGGCCATGCGATCGCATGGCCTGCTTTTCCAGGTCACATGTCTTTGTTTGCATTCTGCAGACGGTTTATAAATATATATATAATATATAAATAATTTTAAGAATTATTTAAATATTATATTATATTTATGTGCATAGTTGACTTGTAATTTTTAGTCTGTTGCGTCGAGCGTTGAGAGTTGACTCTGGTCCCAGTTCCGGATTTTCGAACGTCCTTGCGTACAATTTAATATCTTGTATTTTGCGTTTCGCGTCTTGTACTCTTGTAATTTTGAGACGTTTCTCACCAATAATTTGAACAACTTTGATTGTAATTTGTACTTTTGAGCTTTTTGGTCATTTGCGTCTTCAATTCGTCGAATCTGTCTTTTGTCTTCACCTTTTATTATTTAAACGAATATCACTTGTAAATAGAACAATTGCAACTAAAAGCTTGTCTTTCTTGAGGGATAATGCTATGAAATATATGTTCGTTTTTAGCATTATCAGTTTTCGTTACCAAAGTGCTCGAAAAGCTATGATCTTGCGTTTTATCGCGTTATGAGTGCTATTGTAGTTCTAAGTGTAAATTTGGTGTAAAATTGAACAAAGTGTGCAAAATGATTAACAAAACTGAAAAGTTTCCATCCTGGTAACAAGAATGACGTTATACTCTCTAAGAACGCCGTTCCATCATCAAGAACATCGTTCCAAAGCCAGGAACGACGTTCTACCTGGGAAATTTGCAAGAAAATGGTAACAGAAGAAAATTGAATTCTAGCACGATTCAAGAATGCCGTTCCATGATACCAGAATGACGTTCCAAGCATGAAGGTAAGGAACGATGTTCCTTAAAGAGGAATGACATTCCACCTGCGTTTTCTGGACAGATTTTGAAGAGTATAAAAAGGAAGAGATTATGGGTTCATTATAATTCATTCATAGTTCATGGTGGCTGATCAAAATTAGGGTTTTATAGCTATTTTATTAAGGTTTTCATCAAGTTTCCATCACCTATTCCATTCTACATCAAGGATTTGAAGATTGAATCAAGATCTAGGGCATGTTCTTCATCATCTTCATTTGTTACTTTTGTAATTTCTTAAGTTTGGTACAATTTACTCTTGCTTATTGCTTAATCATGTTTAGATTTACTTTATTAGCTTGTATTGATCTTATTCTAGCCATGATTGGCTAGATTTTACTATGTGCACTTATTTATGAAGCTTGAATGCTATGGGTTGTTCATATTGATGATTTATGATTGTGTTTAGGTGAATTTATAGTTGATGATTGTAATTTGTTACTAGAATTAGTCACAATATCCTTTGTTATGATTGTTTTGGACTTGACTTTGATTATATGATTTGTGGAGCATTCAAAGGGATTTGATTAGTGAATCAATTTGTATTTCAATACTTAGGTGATCTAGACAATCAAATTAAGGCTTTCAAGGGATTGGGGTCTTGGTTTGGGTTGGTAATCAATTGGTGCTTAGTCAACATAGTGAAGTTTGGTTTTCTTAAGGGATTTTGATCACCAAAGGATTTTAGGGGACTTTAACCTAGGCTAAGTACTTATGATAATTGCATGATTCAACTAAAATCAATTGGTATAAGCTTATGGGAATTCGCAAGTATTGATTTGATCACTATAACATCTAGTAGGGATACTAGTCCAATGTTTGAGCACAATTAGACCTTAAGTGAACAAAAGAACAACCCGAATGCTTCAAGTAGATTAAACACGTGTGCATGCTTTTAATATTGATATTTACTTAATCACTTAGTTCTTAGTTTAATTTAATTTAGTCTTCTTAATATCTTAAACTTCAAAACCCCAATCAAACACAACCTAAGATGATTATGAGTATACATAGATTCAACTAGCAACTACTGCTCTCTTGGGAGAACTTTAAACGGAAAACTTAGTAATTGCAACTACCGAGTCAAAATTTCTCGTATACTTGTCACATAGTTGAGTCCACGTTTAAGTGTAAATATAGAAATTAAATATATTTTTGTGAAACGAGCAAACAGCCTATAACCACTAGCTGATCGGGATAGGTTTTACGATAGTCCCTACTAATGAATCTCTAGTATAGCCATCCACACGCAATGAATGTGTCATTCAGTTCTATACTCAACAAACATTAGCTCTTAGACCCAACCTGATAGATCGAGGTTGAACACTTTTAGTTTAACCCAACAGATCGAGGTTATACCAACTAGTGCACAGACAACCATATCATCAACGTAACATCTCAACAATAATACTAAAACATTGCAATTTAATAGCAATATAATCAAAGTAGCACAATTTGCTATTTTATACTATATCCGGAAATAGTCCCACTCACAAATTATCGACAATCACTCAGATGTCTATCTACTGAGCGTTTTCTTTGATCTTATCACATGAGAACAACATAAACAAAGTCAGTATTGTGTTATAAACAAAGTTAGTATTGTGCTCTCCGTATCAATACGGATACAGAGAACAGTATCCATACAGTTACATGCGAATCCGTATGGTTGCAGTGTGTCATCCGTACGGTTGCAAGATGCATCCATACGGACGTAGTTCAACGGTTTTTGCACTCCAAAATCGTGTTTTGACATGTTTGAACACACAATAACTTGCAGAAAACATACACAAAGCATATATAAACATTTTTTCCTTAATATGTTAAACTAACACATCAAACGCTCATTTTAATTCAAAATTCCATTTGACAAAAAATTCAAACATAAATCTAATTTGTAAACAGATTTGATTACGAAAAATCTAGTGAAATACCTTGTTAAATTCCTGAAATCACAAGGAATCCGAAGACATAAAGTTATTTGAAGAACAAACACATATCTGGATTAGGGTTTTTGGATTCAAGAACGAGTGTATGTGTTTCTCTACCTGGAAAAAGTGTGGAAGTAACTAGAAACATAGTAAATAAATGGGTTAAAACCTATACCCTTTATCATACATGTATTTACCAGTTTTCGGAGATCTATCGCACCTCGATAAGTGGTCCTAACGTGGTCCAAAATAAATAAACAAATATGCTTAGTGACCCTTGTCACAAAACGAATCCAACAGCATCATAAAATAATTATAATCAATTAACTAGAATAAATGTATATATTAACACAAATATAAACCTAAGTCGAAATGGTCACCTTACGTCTAGACCTGGTTTCTCTCTGTTAGAAATCTACCCCATAAAGAGATTCCATCCTTAAAATCTGGTCTGTCACTGTCATTAAAGTCACAAGTTCTCATCACAACCCCTGCTTTCTAGTTCAACGTCGAGTCTACACGATATTACTCATTACCTTAATTCACGTGATCCATTTAATCGATACCATCTAGTTTCAAACCAACTGCTTCCACGAGCTTATCCACCCAAGTAAACAGCCTGATCCATGGTTATTTATATTTTCAAGTCATCTTAAAAGGTCTTATTTTCCTTCAAAACTAACCATCAATTCCGACAAAGCGCAAAGGATAATCAATTTCTACGGCAAAAAACGTTCAGAACAAAAACATTTATTAAAAGTCATTTCATTATCCACTAGTATTCGTAAAATCTACGGTTAACTCATTAACCAATGTCTAAATCATGTCAATGTAATCCTCGGTGCTATCAAATCCAACAATATGTCATCAGGTTTTATTCTTTACCTAGTTGATTATCCCCCAGTTTTTCCAAGCAAAGGCTACTGGATTTCATTCCATTCCAGTAAATTATGTAATTATGTACACCCATTATATCTTTAATCAATCGGAACCATCCAGGTTAATCATTTCATGCACAATTACATCATTATCCAACACTCATTCCAGTGTCCACGTACAACTCAGGTCATCTAACTTCCTACAGCTCCCTAGAAGTTCTCTATGACTTACCATAATATACTTCTGTTGGCCAGAGATAAGTATATTATTCTAAATCATACCTTCATTCTGAGTCACTCGACAAGGAAAATCCTATATGGTTCGCACATTAATCAAGCTCCATAAATTCCTGTTAAGAATCGAAAATTGGGAATTCATTTTACAACAAGTCAAAAAGTCTCATTAGTCATTTGTCATCAACCATCATACATTCCACACTCATGTTTATAATACTATGTCTCTTATCATTAATTCACAATATTCTAGATTCAATTAGAGAAGTCGCAATATTTACATTTCCACAATAGTTTAGACATTATTGGTCTATTATCCAAAAGTTACATTCGTCAAGCAGAGGCGTCACACAACCATCGAAACATTGGAATTTATCAAGTCATATCATTATATCTTATCATCATACTAGTTGCAATCCACACATCGTCATACGATTGGTTCTGTCTTCAAATCGTAAGACATAACCAGTACCAGTGCCCTAACAGGTCATGGTCTCTCTATTTTCCTTAAATGCAATAAAGAGGGCAGTACTCATACTGACTCCCTAAAGGTCACAATAAAATCACATATATCAATATAATAAGGCAAACATTACGTATAATAGTCCAGTCATGTTCTACCTAACATGCAACTCATTTTCAGCATGCAACTTCATTATAACACACTAGTACTAACACAAAAGTTCATAGCTAAACAATACACAGATTGGTACTACGGTATTCCGAATATACCAGTGTCCACATCGTCAGATACAACATCTGCATCCGCAATCATCTGACATGCTCTAGTTTTAGCCACATGAGTATTCTTCCTCTTCTATCCTACCGTAGAAGCGGATGATCCTCCCAATGACATTGACTACACCCTTAGCACTGCCCCAGAACTTGCTTCTCTCGCAATCGGACACTGATCCTCCTACTGATATGCCCCACTTACTAAAATCTCCAACATACGTTCTCACTGAATGAACATATCTGAATTTTGTGCCCTACGATATCAAATCTTAAACATCTTTTGGTTAAAGTTTAAAATGGTCCACTATGTGACAATCTACAACTATAGCACCATGACTTTTAACTTGATCTAAATTCACCTTTCCTTTCTGATTCAGTCCAGTTGATTTCTTTGATTTGGAACTCGCCTGACTTACCGATTGATTTAGTTATGGCCCAACATTTCCAGTCTAAACTATTCCCACGTAATTAGACTCATTTGTTCTTTCGGTATACCAGAAATAACTGAATCCTACCAAACCATAACACTATTTTTCAGCATCATACTTGCATAAATAACCCGTAATTTCGATTCACACTAGCATGCCTCAAGGACTCTTTCCATTGCCCTCAACCAGTTCATGGTTACTATTGGGCTCAGGCTTCCTAAATACTCAGGAGGTTTACAATCTTGGAACTGTTTAAAAGTACACTTTTTCTTTGTTTCAAAGATCGATATCTGATAAGGGTACATCATCTAGTTTGGGAACTATTTGTTGAATTAAGGTGGCATTTGATATTGTTGAGAAAATTGATACTTAGGTGGAAACATCCGTGGTTGGAAAACATTTTCTGTTTGCTGATACATATTGGGAGAAACAGGGAAACCACACATCACTGACGGAGTTGACTGATTGGAAACACTCATACTAGGGTTCACTTGCATTTGTTTTTGTTCCACTTCATGTATTCGATATCTGGCTTCTTATAATTGACTTTGTAGATCTAAAAATTGTTCCTGTTAAGGATGGCAATGGGCGAAAAAAACCCGCAACCCGCAGTTACCCGTGCTCGTGACGGCCGGGTATTTATGAAAAATGTACCCGTGGGTATGGGGCGGGTAAAATTTTGTACCCATTGGCAAGTCGCTGGCGGGTCGTTGGTGTCTCATACCCATCGTGGATAAAACCTGACCCGTCAATCCGTGATGCCCGTTTAAGCTACCCGCGGGTATACAAGTTTATCCGCATAAATATACTTAATTATATAATATATAACTTAATTTTTTCAATGTATTTTCATAATTATTCACGGGTATCCATTATTAAATATTAGTTAAAGTGCACATTTTGTAAACCCGCGGGTTTACCCGGGGTTCGCGATTACGGGCACAAAATTTTACCCGTTGGCGGGTAAACGGGTACCCCGCGGGTAAAGAAAAATATTGACGTGCGGGTCGTGGATATTAAGTATCCGTGCCCATTACCCGCGGGTGCCATCCCTAGTTCTTGCGAATCTTCATCTAATACATTTCCTTCCTCTAGAGCTCTGAATATTCCGGGATCGAGGGGCCAGTTGCATTTCCTTCGTTATCTGCCATATCTGTACAACCACAGCATCTTATATAAACGCTTAATTGATACTGGTTAGTACTTATAAACTAACGCACATAATCCCTACATTCACTTAACTCATCCCCTCATATATGTTTAACACAACACTTGGAAATATGCAGTGGCGGAACCAGGAATTACATTTACTGGGGGCAAAAGTTTTTCGCTAAAATGATTGAATAAAAAACTAGTATGAAACATCTTCAAAACGTTGCTAAAATTGTGAATATACATCAATTAACAAATAGTAGTTTAAAACGCCCAACTTATATGTATTTTCCTTGTTGTCCATAAGAAATAACTTTTCAAATCTATGAAAGTCTTAATTTTATAAATTTGCGAGTCCTCGACAATTAAAACTTTTATTTTCTATCAATTAGCATAGCATAATTACAAAAAACAATATTAATAGTTAAGTAAATTTTCTATATTTTTTATTATATATCAAAAAAAAAAAAACATGATAGTTAGGCTAATTAATACTATGTATTAATTTAGTCAGAACTTTAATTCTATTAGTATATATTACTATAGCTAACAATCAACAGTAATAAGAATAATTAAACTATATTTATATTTTTTATGGTGTATATTTTTATTTTTATATTATAAATTCGTAATATCTAATCCAAATTCCATATTTAAATCTAAATAAGAGATACTTCCGTATTATACTCTCAAAAATCACTGCTCAAAGTAATATTCGGGGTTCACAAGTAACTAGTAAAGTAAATGGGTGATTATATTTAATGAAAAAATATGAATGGGCCCATCATCTTCATTTCTCCTCACCTATCCCTGCGCAACTCCAACTTCAATCTTCAACCCATAATACTCCTGATAGTGCTCCAAATGACCATATATTTGGTCGTAATATCATCCCAATATGTAAAGTTTTTAGTTGTAATTATTCTATTTTTAAGTTGTAATCGTTTAAATAAATAAATGTGAAGACGAAGCACGAAGATTAAAGAATTGAAGAAAAAGTGCCACTTAAGCCTGAAAAGTGCCACTAAAGCCATAGTACACTCAAAAGTGCCACTAAAAGTGAGTTAAAGACTTGCGCGGATTTTGGGAGTTAAGAAAAATAATTTTTTGTGCAAATTACAAATTGCAAAACGCGAAATACAAGATATCTACGCGTACGAAAGGACGTTCGAAAATCCGAAACTGAGACATAAACCGAGCATCAACGCACGAGACAACGGACCTAAAATTACAAGTCAACTATGCACAAGAATATAATATAATATATATATATATATATAATTATATATATATTATATTATATATTATTTTAATTCAAGCCGCCCACGTTTAAATCAACATGTGAACTGGAACAGCTGGCCATGCGATCGCATGGCCAGGAAGAAGGATTCTTATGCGATCGCATGGGAGCAAATGGCTGGCCACATCTATAAATTGCAACGTTTTCTGGCCGAATTACATACACCTTCACACACTCTTTCTCTCTCAGTTTATATTTATATTTATAATTATAATTATAATTTTAAGTTTAATAATAATTGGGTTATTATAAGACATGTTTTACGGGTTTTAAAGTCGGAACTCTGTCCGTGTAACGCTACGCGATAAATAATCACTGTAAGCTATGTTCTTCCTTTTTAAATTAATGTCTCGTAACTAAGTTATTATTATGCTTATTTGAGCCGAAGTAATCGTGACGTTGGACTAAATATTAAGACAGGGTTATTAGATTTTATACCATAATTCGGGTTTGGACAAAAGACCGACATTTGTGGACATTGGACTATGGACTATTAATAGATGGAGGGTATTGTCTAATCGAATGACAACTCATTGGAATCTATCAAACCTTTCTTCAAATTAGTTAATCTAATAAGTATTAAATGATTATGCATGTCCTATTTAGTGACGTTTATACGACATCCTTTACGATCATTTAATTAATTATTCAGGTTGGGTAATTGATTATTCAAACTGATCAAGTGGGTAAATTAATATTAATATCTCATTAAAACAGGGGTGGATTACATACAAGGGTAATTGGTGTAATTGTTAACAAAGTATTAAAACTTTGGATTACACACAGTCGATAACCTGGTGTAATTATTAACAAAGTATTAAAACCTTGTTACAGTCTAAATCCCTAATTAGTTGGAATATTTGACATCGAGAATAAGGTTAATTTGATGAGCAATTTATAATTATGACCGATGGACTATTATAGACAAAAACGAGATAGGTAATAAATAAACCAGGACAAAGGACAATTAACCCGGGTAACAATTAATTAAAATCAAAATGTCAAACATCATGATTACGGAAGTTTAAATAAGCATAATTCTTTTATTGTATTTCTCATCGTACTTTTAAATACTGTCATTTAATTTATCGCAATTTTATTTTACGCACTTTAATTATTGTCATTTATCTTTACGCTTTATTTAAAATCGACAAACCGGTCATTAAACGGTAAAACCCCCCTTTTATAATATTACTACTTATATATATATATATATAAACTTTATTTATAAAATTAAAAAGTACTTTTATTTTTAAGATTTTAAAATATAAGTTTATTATATTTTATATAAATATTCTATGAATATTTTATAATTTAAAATCTGAAAAAAATATAATAATTAAGATTAAAAATTGGGCCGAACCCGTTGAAGCCCAAAACCATTTCTGGAATCCAGGCCCATGCGATCGCATGAGCCGTGTGCTTTATTTCCATGCGGTCGCATTGTAGTGTCTGACAGGAAACCTAGTACGTATTTAATGCTGAATTAGGGTTTAATTTTTTATTATTATAATTTAATCTAATTAGGGTTAGGTTTATATATTATTATTATTAATTAGTTTTGTTATTTTAATTAGTTTTGTTATTTTAATTAGTTTTTAAGTTTTAATTAAATTTGTATTAATTAATAATAATATAAAAATAATATTTTTATATATAATTTTTTTTATCATTTTTCTTTTATATCTTTTTATTAATTGTATCTTTTTATTCGTTTATTTCGTAATTTGTATATTTATCGTTCGTAATTAGTTTTAAACTTAGTTTTTGCCGTAGTTATTTTTATATTCCTAGATTTTTAGGCTTTGTCATAAAATCCCTTAAGTGCTTTTTCTTTAGATTAAGATTTAGGCGCTTTAGAATTTTGCAACGCAGTTTTTATATTTTAGTACCTAAATTAAGTTATTGCCGTTTTGGATATAGAATTCCTTTAAGCTTTAATACCTTTAGACGCAATTTTTAATACTTAGTTTTTAGACTTTTAAGTTTCGACGCTTTTCTTTCTTATCTTTGTTTTTCGACCTCTTATTTTTGGACGCGCTTTTTCTTTTTCATTTCTACGCTCTAGTTTTTAGGACATAGAGTTTTCTTTAAATTTCGACGAAAAATTATTTTAAGCGGTTAAATTAATAGACATCCAAATTTTCTGGTTCGTAGTAATAGTTGGATTTGTTAGTGGCGAGTTGTGGGCTTCCGATTTAAAGGGTCCTGGCTACCTGCTACATCTATTGGCTATTCGAAACGTGGGCAAAATCAGAAAAGTCTATTAATTTGATAACTTATATAATTTTTATATTTATAACTAATAGGATATTCAGTGAATGCACCAAGCAAAACGTTCACCACCTTTCATACGTTCACCACCTGTAACTCGATCAAGACATCTAGCCAATATTGTCACCGTTGATTTTTCTTTAGAATCATCATCTAGTCGAACAAGTACTCCAATTCAAATTTCCGATAATCCATTTTTTGAACCCGACTTCACAATTGAGAACCCGGAGGATATTCAAGGACAATTTCAAGATCCAGAACCACTAATCATTCCTCCTGAATAACAAACCGTTAAATCAGAATCTTCTAGTGATTCAGATTCAACAAATTCAATTATGAAAGTAACGGAACCTCAAAGTATGGAAGACTGAATGAGAGCTACACGCACTGGCCAAGGACATGCCATTACGTGACCAGACATTAATGGGCCAGATTATGAAATCAAAGGACAAATCCTACACATGGTAACTAATCAATGCCAATATAGTGGTACGCCAAAAGAAGATCCAAACGAACATCTTTGAACCTTTAATAGGATTTGTACTCTATTCAAAATCAGAGAAGTTGAGGATGAACAGATCTATCTCATGTTATTTCCCTGGACTTTAAAGGGAGAAGCCAAAGATTGGTTAGAATCGTTACCTGAAGGAGCGATTGATACATGGGATGTTTTAGTTGAGAAATTTCTTAAAAGATTCTTTCCGGCATCTAAAGCCGTGAGACTTCAAGGAGAAATTGTTACATTCGCGCAAAAGCCAAATGAAACATTATATGAGGCGTGGACAAGATTCGGAAAGTTGTTGAGAGGATGTCCTCAGCACGGTTTAGACACTTATCAAATAGTACAAATATTCTACCAAGGTGTCAACGTTGCTACACGAAAAGACATCGCCACAGTAGCTGGTGGTTCTATTATGAAGAAAACCGCAACTGAAGCTCACAAAATTATTGATAACACAGCCTCCCACTCACATGAGTGGCATCAAGAAAAAGATATTTTTCGTTCATCTAAAGCGGCCAGAGCCGATTCTATCCATGACTTTGATTCCGTTTCCGCAAAAATAGATGCTTTCGAGAGACGAATGGAAAAGATGACTAAAGATATTCACGCAATACGAATCAGTTGTGAGCAATACGGTGGACCACACTTAACGAGAGATTGTCACATTGAGCAAGCGATGGAACAACGTGAGAATGTTTCCTACATGAACCAAAGGACGGGAAATAATTATCAAAATAATTATCAACTGCCAAGGCCAAATTTCAATCGAAATCAAAACGTTCTTTATAATCCAAATGGACCCAACAATAACTCGTACAACCAACAAGGTTCGAATAACCAACCAACTCAAAACAACACTTTCAATCAACAAAGACCTAGCTTGTATAAACCACCACAACAAACCGAAGAGAAAAGGTCAAATCTAGAAGAAATGATGGCAAAGCTAATGGAATCTCAAACACAATTTATTACATCTCAAACCTAAACAAATGAGAGGTTTGATCAGTCATTAAGAACTCAACAAGCTTCCATTCTAAATCTAGAAAAACACGTAGGTACTCTTGCTAGCATGATGAGTGAGAGGGAACAAGGAAAGCTACCGAGTAATACTGAAGTAAATCCTCGAAATGAGAATGTTAATATGGTTTCAACAAATTCTAAAAAACCAGCACCAGAAGATGGGAAGGTTTTAGATGTGAGTAACAATGAAGAAGTTACAACACCACCACCACCCGAATATGTAAAGCCAGTGGTGGCACCATACCGACCACCCATCCCGTTTCCAAGAAAAGGAATTGAGTATGAGCAAGTAATAGGTAATAAAGTTTGGGATACCTTTGGAAAGTAGAAGAAAAATAAGAAAGTACAAGAAACAAAAACTGTAAAAGTAAACCCGGTGAAGACAGTTCCACCAAAACCTCCACCCAGGTTGGGTGATCCGTGTAAATTTATTGTTCCTTGTCTACTTAGTGATTGTGTCATGTATGATGCACTAGCAGATTTAGGTGCGAGTGTGAGTGTTATGCCTCTTTCATTATATAAGAGATTAGGTGTAGGTGAGTTAAGTCCAACGGAAATGAGTGTTCGACTCTTTGATCAAACCATTAGGCACCCAGTTGGAATTGCTGACAACCTACCCATTCAAGTGGGTAATTTAACCTTTCTAGTCGAATTTATTGTCATTGACATAGAAGAGAACTCAAACGTTCCTTTAATTTTAGGTCGACCATTCCTAACGTCCACCGGGGCGTTATTTGATGTAAGAAAGGGTAGAATGACACTTAGTGATGGTGACAAATCGGTCACCTTTGTGATTCGAAAGTCTAAATCTCCACCAACCAAAACCGTTGAACCAACAAAAACGATTGGTAAGAACCATATTGTTTTACCAACTCCAACGGTAGTGCTTAACAATAATAAAATGCCTAAGTGTGGGGAATATGAAGTAACACCTAATGATGACTTTATAACAAAGAACCCCGTTGTTGATACAAAATTAAATGATCCCGTTATTAATAGTTCAATGAAGAAAGTTTATAAACGTGTTTACGATGCTAGAATTAAAGGGAACTTTAAGTTATGTAACCGGTTAGTATCCAATCTATCGCCTAAAGAAAAGGAAAAACTAGTTAAATTTGTGGATATTACACAGGAATCCGACCAATGGCTTAAAGCAAAAGTCACAGATATGTAAGTTGATTATGGTCCAAAAGAAATTGACAATGAAGTTAATCACAATTTCGACACCACAGCTACCTAAGTGTGGGGAGATTCAAATGTTCTAAAAAAATGATGTCTAGAGTTAGATGTTCTGTTTTCGTGTAGTTCCGAGAATGGAATCCCATTGGTTTTTTCCACTAGCAGACACTAAAGAACTAGTTTTCTCCCTCCATTCTGAATTTTTGTTTTGTAGGTTTTGTATGAAATTAGTATGCTTTTTAAATTTATGTTTTGTGTGAATTTAAAAAACAAAATTTACTTTATTTCACTAAGTTTAAAAAAAATAATTTCTAAAATTCGTCGTGAGTTAAAGACTAGATCATAGAATCGAAATTGCTTTACCCAAAAACGGGGCAAAAAATTTTGTTATCATTATTTTTAATATTATTGATCTAAAGTATGCCAAAAAAATTTAAAAAACCCGAAAATCTTTGTTTTTAAAACAGTCGTTTTAAAACGACAATTTTTAAATTTTGTCGAGGGATGGACTAGGTAAACGTACCGAAACTACCTCTACCTAAAGTAAAAGGAAACAAAATTTTAAAAAAGTATTCATTTAAATTGTTTTAATATATATATATATATATATATATATATATATATATATATATATATATATATATATATATATATATATATATATATGTTTGTAGTTTATCTTATGTAAAACAGGGTAAAACATCGCACTTTCAAAGACTGGCATTAAATTCAGCAAAAGCTACTAATTTTGACAATAAGACGCAAAACATATGTGAAATTACAACAAAAGGAATGAACGATGAGGCGCGCCATCTATCATTCGACGAGCTTAGTAATTACAAACTGGATATTTTTAATCACTTTTCTACACTAATCACCCACATGAATTTATAATTATAGTCTGATTTTCATGCAAATGAGGGCATTGCATGATCTCAAGTGTGGGGAAGGGTTATAAATTCTCTCGGGTTTACACTTGGTTTAATTGCCAAATTTTGTGAAAATTTGAAAAATTTTCAACTAAATGAATTCAAAATCATGTTTATACATATTTATGAACGATAAAAACTAGGTGTTAATACCGAAATTATCGTTACCTTGGAAAGGACATAAATTGAGAAACAACCTAAAATGCTTGAATTCATTTAAAATAGAAAAGAGAAGAATAAAAAGGCAAAGAAAAAATAAATAAAAGCCAAGTGTGGGGAGAATGTACCAAGTTATTCAATTAAAAACTATATATCACATGTTTCTGTAAAGTTATTGCAGGTGCTTTTGTTTTGGACAAAATTGAAAGGACCCGTTCATATACATTATAAACGATTCACAATAGTTGATTACATCGCGAGGTATTTGACCTCTATATGATACATTTTACAAACATTGCATTCGTTTTTAAAAGACAAATTTTCTTTACAACAAAAATTGACGGTATGCACACCATTTCATAATACATCCAACTATAATTGACTTAATAATAATCTTGATGAACTCAATGACTTGAATGCAACGTCTTTCAAAATATGCCATGAATGACTCCAAGTAATATCCTTAAAATGAGTTAATGCACAGCGGAAGATTTCTTTAATACCTGAGAATAAACATGCTTTAAAGTGTCAACCAAAAGGTTGGTGAGTTCATAGGTTTATCATAACAATCATTTCAATATATTAATAGACCACAAGATTTCCGTTTATAAATATATGTACACTCGCAAGTGTATAAAATTATTCTATAAGTTGTAGGCACCCGGTAACAAGCCTTAACGTTCATCTTTTACCCTCTGAAGTACACCAGATCAGGTGTGTTTAAAATAACCTCGAAGTACTAAAGCATCCCATAGTCAGGATGGGGTTTGTCAGGCCCAATAGATCTATCTTTAGGATTCGCGCCTACCGTACATAGACAAGTAGTTTAATGTTACCAAGCTAAGGGTATATTTCTGGTTTAAACCCACATAGAATTAGTTTTAGTACTTGTGCCTATTTCGTAAAACATTTATAAAAACAGCGCATGTATTCTCAGTCCCAAAAATATATATAAAAGGGAGCAAATGAAACTCACCATACTGTATTTCGTAGTAAAAATACATATAACGTCATTTAACAAGTGCAAGGTTGGCCTCGGATTCACGAACCTATATTAATTATATATATTTATATGTTGGTCAATATTTGTCTAACAATTTTTGATCAAGTCATAGTGTACCACAATCCTAATGCTCGAGACTAATATGCAAAAGTCAACTTGACCCAAAATGACTTCTAAAATTTATACGTGTTTATTATATAACTTAACTATAGTCGTTTTATATATTTAAATATATTTATTAGATTTTGTAATAATAAAAGTCATTTATTAATAAAAATTTATATTAACGTTTATATATGATAAAATATACTTTTATATATCTTAAGTAGTAAAATTTATAAAGTTCACTTAATATCTTAAAACTATAGTGGTAAGTATTATTAATGTAATTATATTACGCGTGGTGAAAAATATCTTTGTATCCCCTATTTATTTGATAAAATAATATTGATCATAATAATAATAAGTAAAAGTTGTATTATTTTGTAATAATAATTATTATTATTCTATAAAAAATAACAATATTTATATTTACTAAAAATGTTATTATAATAAAATGATAATACTAACATAATAGTAATAATGATATTTTATAATAACAATGATATTTCTATTAAAATAATAACGACGATAGTAATAATAATCATTTTAACAATAATACTAAAATTCAGTTGACTATAACTTCAAATCCGTTCATCGAAACCATTCGATATCTAAATGAAAAGTTCTTAATTTTTCGCTAGCTTTCCAATGACATGCATATCATATACCCTATCTCAGTAGCATATGTATCTAATTCAGGATTCAACAAACCTATCTAAGGACAATATCGAATGTACAAGCATGCATAATCCTATATACTCGAGCACTAGTCAGGGATACACTATTGATATATAAAAGTTAAGTTATGAGTGCTCACGTATCAATATTGAGATTCAATATTGCAGGAAAGTACGTAGACGCAACGGAGATGATAAACACTAGATTGACCTCACGAGCATACCCATGAACCATATCCATCACTTCCATAGCTATAATCCATAATTTCCTTAGCTTCGAATCATTCAAAAAACTATTTTGAAATCACTCGGACATCACTCCGTCGTAATATTTTATGTATACTAATAATATCTTGAAATAATACAGAGCAAAATATATATATATATATATATATATATATATATATATATATATATATATATATATATATATATATATATGTAAATCGATTGAGAGAGTTTAGAGAAATATATTTTCAAGTTTCTATGAAATAATGAAACCTATTGAATTCTATTTATAATAGATTTTTGAATTATTAAAGTGAATTATTAAAGTATGAATTATTAAAGTGAATTATTAAAGTATGAATTATTAAAGTGAATTATTAAAGTATGAATTATTAAAGTGAATTATTAAAGTATGAATTATTAAAGTGAATTATTAAAGTATGAATTATTAAAGTATGAATTATTAAAGTGAATTATTAAAGTTAAAGTAAAGTTAAAGTATAGTAAAAGTATAAAAACTATGTATGTATAATACGCGTATAAATATATATAATATTAATTTAAATCGTTATATATATTTAATGAAATAAAATATAAATATCGTTATATTTATTATACTGGTTAAGTAATGAGTTGTCAAAAGTGATTCTAGATATTTATAAAAGTTTAATAATAAAGTTTTTTTTTTAAACTGAAAACGTTTTTGTACGTTTGAAAATAGATTAATAGAATATTATGGAAACCAATTCTCCACTAGCTTTTGTCTAACTTTCGTAAATGACACTTTTTATTTTTATTTATAAATAGCTTTACAAATTATTCCGAATATCGTTAAGAGGAATAGATTTCTCAAATCATAGTGGACCTCTCAACAGAGACTTGTAATCATAATTCAATGTTTCTGATAATTCAATCATTTAATATATATTTTTTAATTTCGTCGATAATCATATTGAAACAAATATGTTCATATAAAGCATTATACTTTTAAATACTTTGTTGACATTTTCAATTTATAACATATACACATATACATACATATTCATATATGTTCATTTAATGGTTCGTGAATCATTGGAATTTGGTCGAGGTTTAAATGAATGTATAAACATAGTTTAAAATCCTTGAGATTTAACTTAACAAACATTGCATATCGTGTCAGAATAATATAAAGATAAAGTTTAAATTTAGTCGGAAATTTCCGGGTCGTCACAGTACCTACCCGTTAAAGAAATTTCGTCCCCGAAATTTGATAGAGGTCGTTATGGCTAACAATGAGAATGTTATTATGACGATTATGAAGTTTTATCATGTCTAAGAAGTATGGATAAAATAATTCGATTACTCAAAGCGTATGAGGGAAGTTATCGTAAATGAAGGAAATAAGATTATAGTGATTCGTCATATCTTTTGACGTCATCACAATTGATCTCCGAATTTAAAGAAAATCTTTGTAATCTATGTTGGATTTGATGCTTCGGTGATTAAGGAGATTATGATTCTCTTCGAATTAATACGATAATCCATCTTGATTTCTCTGTCGGGTATTTCACTATAAATCTACCTCCTTCGTTTCCTTACAACTCACACCTTCTATTCTTTCTCCCTCAACTCATATTTTAAAGTATTTGTCAATATGCTTCATCCAGTACTGATTCTCGATATACTCCTCACTTTCATATCTGTCGTTCTTCTTTTTCATCTGCCTCCGGAAGAATCTATTTACTTCTACTATACTCTCGGTTTTATAGTGTTTTTAGTTCTTCCGTGTCTTTATATTGCTATATGCATCGATATATACGGTTTATAATTTTTGGGTGGTTGTTGGGTTTTATATCTTCCCTTATATTTCAAAGCCCCTGCTTTTGTCTTCTATAATCATTGACATCCACAGTTAATGCTCCCTTCTATTTGCTGCGATTTATACTCCAATTTCTATTTTGGAGTTTTGTCCTTTCGTTTCTTCTTCTTGCGATTAAGCAACGTTTGTAATGGTCCAGTATTCGCAGATATGAATTTCAGAATGAACATAATTAATGTTCTAAGAAGGAAATGGTAATGGCACGATCTTGATTTGTTAATTTACCAGAATACCCTGAAAAGACCGAATCATCAAGAAAATATATTCTTGATATTTTTAGAGATTAAATAGAATACAAGAGTCGTGTAACATGGAACATGATGATGGCATGGTCTGTGAATCGTCATGTCCCATTAGAAACTCAGCATGACTTACTGTAATATAATCACGTTGATCAAGTGTCATTATATTATACTAACTCATGCTTCAGTTCCCAACACTACTTCAAAACATTCATAATTTAAACTCGAAAGTTTATAGAATATAGAAACTAATAGTTTCTTATATGATGTAACACTGATAGCGCAAAGAGATAAATGACTTCAGATAAGATTAGTTGTGAAAATATCTTCAGAAATATCGCGGATATTTATAATGAAAGATATGATAATATCTTAGAATTTCTAATATTGATGGATGATGATGAAGATTTATCTGTAAAGGTTTAGAATAAAGAGTAAGGTATTCGTTAATGACTTTAGCAGGCACTGAATCATTTGGATTCTTTGAAGGCAGATTTAGTCTTTGTGATTTGTCCACAGCCTCCTTCATAGTCTGTTCAATCTGTTTTCCAGTTCCAAACCTTCTCTTTTTCTCAGCTTTTCCACCTTACTATTCTTTGTCATCAAACTTTTTACTGTTAAGATCGTTTACAGTTTTTGATGCTTCATCAGTATTTCGAGAACTAGTTCGCAGTTTAAGGTGTTTTTCAGAAACTTCACATTCAAAGTATATAAGTCCAGAAGATAGACACATATAATTGTTGGCGTAGACATGCTGCGAGATTTCAAAATACTGATTGCTAATTTCTGATGATTCATATGGCAATTCTCGTTACAAGATGCAGATGAGTAAATGATGGGATTTTGATAAATATAAAGATTTTTCGGAAAGTCAAAGATCAATGAAGTTGTTAATAAGTTTACTGCTTATGTGGCGAGATATGAAAGGTTCCTCGGTAATAATGATGAAGGGGTAATCATTATAATAAGGCTTATTCGAATGAACAATTGAAGTTGGTTTGCTGGAGTTGTGACAAAATCGTCTATTTTTAGAAGGGATTGAAAAGTTATTTTAGCTAGTAAATGCCAAAAGGTCTGACATGGATACATGTTAAATTATGACTTTGGTTTCAAGAGTTTTTCAGGTACGTAACTGTGGATAATATGTGGTTGGATCATCATCTCGATTGTTCATTATTTGAAGTGTCTTCAGGTATTTCGAAGGGCTTGAACACAGATTATAATCGTTATTATACATACAATGTTCTAACACAGTTTTGAAGTTAAAGTATAGCTTTGAAAGATGTAAGAATCTAAGAGTGATGATATCGTTTATAACTTGAATTGAATTCGGCGATTTCAAAATCAGAATATGTAATTAGATTTTTGAATGAGTATGGTTGTTTTGATTTCTATAAAAGAATGTATATTGTTGTGAAAGTAGGGAGTATAATGGATGATTTGCTAAATCAGATTCGAAGAATGTAACATATTAATTGTGAATTTATATATCTCTCGGGTATTAACTACCCGTTAAAAAAAATGTCACAATTAATATTTTGTACAAAAGAATTTTATTACAGTCTTTATGGAAATATATGTGTATATTTCTTCAGATGTAATATAGATTTAATGAGTTAATATTAAATTAAACTCACTTGATTTATGGTTAAGGCTAGGATAGATAATTTCTAAACTTTAGAAATTACATAATCGTCGTAGAATATTTTCCCAATGAAGTTATGAATCAATACTTCATCGTTGTGGTATTCCTTAGTATCTACAGGGCGTATGACGTCGATGCTCATGGGACAGATTGTGAAGTTGAGGTTTGAGATGCGGTTGTTGTTGGTGGTGGTAATGGTACTGTTGGTGTTGCTGATGGTGGTACTGTTTATGCTGCTGGTGCTGCTGCTGGTGTTTGTAACCTTTGCACCATATTCTTCAAAGCCACTACCCGAGCGCGAAGCTCGTTGACTTCTTCTATTACACCGGGGTGATTGTCGGTTCGGACGAGCGGATAAATAAAATCTAGAATTTGGTGTAGTATGTAATCGTGACGAGATACTCTAGAAATAAGAGAGAAAATGGTGTTTCGGATAGGTTCGCCGGTAAGTGCTTCAGGTTCTTCGCCAAGAGGGCAATGTGGTGGATGGAAGGGATCACCTTCTTCTTGTCTCCAATGATTAAGGAGGCTACGAACCCATCCCCAATTCATCCAGAATAGATGATGACTAATTGGTTGATCCATTCCGGTCACACTGCTTTCGGAACTTGAGTGGGATTCCATTTCGGAATCCGAGGGACTTGAACTAATGACGAATTCCATTTCGTACGATTGAATAAAGAATTTTTGGATATGAAATGATTTTCCGGCTATCGGGTGGTATTCTAATTATATAGAGCAAAAGGTTTCGTAGATTACGGAGGAATTTACGGAATATGTCAGGCAAAGTTTACAGTAACAGATACGCTAAGATATGAATTAGCAGATACGCTAAGATATGAATTTTGTCTATACACTATTCATGCAATCAATGCAATAAGATGTGTCTAGACTAAGAATGATAAGCAGGTAATTTCCGACAAGAATGATGAGCAAAACTTTTGAAATGCAGACACGGTCGAAGTCCAGACTCACTAATGCATCCTAACGACTATCAGTTAGACACACTAATGCAAACCTGGTTCGCTAAGACCATCGCTCTGATACCAACTGAAAGGACCCGTTCATATACATTATAAACGATTCACAATAGTTGATTACATCGCGAGGTATTTGACCTCTATATGATACATTTTACAAACATTGCATTCGTTTTTAAAAGACAAATTTTCTTTACAACAAAAATTGACGGTATGCACACCATTTCATAATACATCCAACTATAATTGACTTAATAATAATCTTGATGAACTCAATGACTTGAATGCAACGTCTTTCAAAATATGCCATGAATGACTCCAAGTAATATCCTTAAAATGAGTTAATGCACAGCGGAAGATTTCTTTAATACCTGAGAATAAACATGCTTTAAAGTGTCAACCAAAAGGTTGGTGAGTTCATAGGTTTATCATAACAATCATTTCAATATATTAATAGACCACAAGATTTCCGTTTATAAATATATGTACACTCGCAAGTGTATAAAATTATTCTATAAGTTGTAGGCACCCGGTAACAAGCCTTAACGTTCATGTTTTACCCTCTGAAGTACACCAGATCAGGTGTGTTTAAAATAACCTCGAAGTACTAAAGCATCCCATAGTCAGGATGGGGTTTGTCAGGCCCAATAGATCTATTTTTAGGATTCGCGCCTACCGTACATAGACAAGTAGTTTAATGTTACCAAGCTAAGGGTATATTTCTGGTTTAAACCCACATAGAATTAGTTTTAGTACTTGTGCCTATTTCGTAAAACATTTATAAAAACAGCGCATGTATTCTCAGTCCCAAAAATATATATAAAAGGGAGCAAATGAAACTCACCATACTGTATTTCGTAGTAAAAATACATATAACGTCATTTAACAAGTGCAAGGTTGGCCTCGGATTCACGAACCTATATTAATTATATATATTTATATGTTGGTCAATATTTGTCTAACAATTTTTGATCAAGTCATAGTGTACCACAATCCTAATGCTCGAGACTAATATGCAAAAGTCAACTTGACCCAAAATGACTTCTAAAATTTATACGTGTTTATTATATAACTTAACTATAGTCGTTTTATATATTTAAATATATTTATTAGATTTTATAATAATAAAAGTCATTTATTAATAAAAATTTATATTAACGTTTATATATGATAAAATATACTTTTATATATCTTAAGTAGTAAAATTTATAAAGTTCACTTAATATCTTAAAACTATAGTGGTAAGTATTATTAATGTAATTATATTACACGTGGTGAAAAATATCTTTGTATCCCCTATTTATTTGATAAAATAATATTGATCATAATAATAATAAGTAAAAGTTGTATTATTTTGTAATAATAATTATTATTATTCTATAAAAAATAACAATATTTATATTTACTAAAAATGTTATTATAATAAAATGATAATACTAACATAATAGTAATAATGATATTTTATAATAACAATGATATTTCTATTAAAATAATAACGACGATAGTAATAATAATCATTTTAACAATAATACTAAAATTCAGTTGACTATAACTTCAAATCCGTTCATCGAAACCATTCGATATCTAAATGAAAAGTTCTTAATTTTTCGCTAGCTTTCCAATGACATGCATATCATATACCCTATCTCAGTAGCATATGTATCTAATTTAGGATTCAACAAACCTATCTAAGGACAATATCGAATGTACAAGCATGCATAATCCTATATACTCGAGCACTAGTCAGGGATACACTATTGATATATAAAAGTTAAGTTATGAGTGCTCACGTATCAATATTGAGATTCAATATTGCAGGAAAGTACGTAGACGCAACGGAGATGATAAACACTAGATTGACCTCACGAGCATACCCATGAACCATATCCATCACTTCCATAGCTATAACCCATAATTTTCTTAGCTTCGACTCATTCAAAAAACTATTTTGAAATCACTCGGACATCACTCCGTCGTAATATTTTATGTATACTAATAATATCTTGAAATAATACAGAGCAAATATATATATATATATATATATATATATATATATATATATATATATATATATATATATATATATATATATGTAAATCGATTGAGAGAGTTTAGAGAAATATATTTTCAAGTTTATATGAAATAATGAAACCTATTGAATTCTATTTATAATAGATTTTTGAATTATTAAAGTGAATTATTAAAGTATGAATTATTAAAGTGAATTATTAAAGTATGAATTATTAAAGTGAATTATTAAAGTATGAATTATTAAAGTGAATTATTAAAGTATGAATTATTAAAGTGAATTATTAAAGTATGAATTATTAAAGTATGAATTATTAAAGTGAATTATTAAAGTTAAAGTAAAGTTAAAGTATAGTAAAAGTATAAAAACTATGTATGTATAATACGCATATAAATATATATAATATTAATTTAAATCGTTATATATATTTAATGAAATAAAATATAAATATCGTTATATTTATTATACTGGTTAAGTAATGAGTTGTCAAAAGTGATTCTAGATATTTATAAAAGTTTAATAATAAAGTTTTTTTTTTTTTAAACTGAAAACGTTTTTGTACGTTTGAAAATAGATTAATAGAATATTATGGAAACCAATTCTCCACTAGCTTTTGTCTAACTTTCGTAAATGACACTTTTTATTTTTATTTATAAATAGCTTTACAAATTATTCCGAATATCGTTAAGAGGAATAGATTTCTCAAATCATAGTGGACCTCTCAACAGAGACTTGTAATCATAATTCAATGTTTCTGATAATTCAATCATTTAATATATTTTTTTTTAATTTCATCGATAATCATATTGAAACAAATATGTTCATATAAAGCATTATACTTTTAAATACTTTGTTGACATTTTCAATTTATAACATATACACATATACATACATATTCATATATGTTCATTTAATGGTTCGTGAATCATTGGAATTTGGTCGAGGTTTAAATGAATGTATAAACATAGCTTAAAATCCTTGAGATTTAACTTAACAAACATTGCTTATCGTGTCAGAATAATATAAAGATAAAGTTTAAATTTAGTCGGAAATTTCCGGGTCGTCACAAAAATTAACTGTTTTACCCGGTAAATTGTAATATAAATAGAAGAAAAGATAGATCTACATGATGAATCAATTCCATCATTAAAATAAAGTAAAGTCTTCAGAAAAAGACACACGCTTCTTGATTTAGGTCAGGAAGTTGTCATCCAGACCAGCTGTAGGTTGACGAAAAATCTAGAAAAGTCATCTCTAAAATCAGCAGGAAATCCAGGGACCTCAGCATCAAACAGGGTCGCCAAGTGGTCAGATTTACCCTAACCATGAGAAAGATTTATCTCGTCAAATGGAGAGGGCGCCATGAAAATTAGCTTGATAAGACTAATGAATCAGACCCCCAGAAAGGATAATCTCTATAAAGAATAAAAATCAGCTTTTAAGCCTGATATTACTCAATCATTGAGATTGACTTTAAAAATTGAGAATTACAAACTCATGGAATTCGATGATATTTAAACTCGAGCTTGAACGAGAAAATATTTTGACCAAATTAAAACCGATTTGTTTTCTGAAAACCTATTTTCAATGCGTTCATTACCATTGAACGTAAAATCTTGAGAATTCACCTGAATTCATTAGGTCACCTGAACCAATTCGGGTGTCAACCGTAAGAACGGTGGTTGCATAGCATGGTCGAAGACAGGACCTTGTGCCAGACCAAAAAACTATAGGGTGATCTTTACTATTGCTCCTACAAAGGATAGTACTTGCATCCGACACGTTGTGGACCATGAACATCTGCATGTCATGAGACATCGCCTTAACAGTTACTTGTTCATCGCTTTCCTTTACAACCGGACGGTAGTTTACCGAAAGGTAATATACGGGACAAGTATACTGGACATGTTGGTTTCCTAATACAAGGATTAGCAAGTGGGTGACACAAAACCTTAAGTTTTGAGCTAAAATTTTAAATTCAAAAACCCACAAAACCCACAAAAATATTTTGCAAACACCAGAGAAGGATTATTCTGAAAAACTTGTCTAGGGTAAGATCTAGCTTGAATTTTCAAAAGATCAAATGTTTTCATAAAGATCCAATTTCCTTAAAGGATCTAAATTTTCATAGTCATGTGGGACTGTAAACCACATCGTTACTATCATTGTTCATACCGCTGTATCAAAATCACTGATGTATAAAGTGTGAGAATAAAAAAGTGATTCGAGTGATGTGTGATTTTATTTCAAGTTCTGTATTGCTTGAGGATAAGCAACGTTCACTAGCTCATTTGTTTGACCAAGACCAGATTCTGAGGACGGAATCTCCTTAAGGGGGGTGGATTTGTAACAGACTGAAACCCGGGCTAGTTGTAAGTGGACTATTTTTGCCCTTAGGGTTTGTGCTTAGTCTTAAGTTCTTTTTATTTTAATTATTTTATTAGTGTTTTATTATAATTGTGTTGTGACCAGTTTGTGACAAGGGTCCCAGAACAGGTTTGTTTATTTCAATTGGACCTCGTTTGGGTTACCTAATCTTGTGCAAAAGATATCAGATAAGTGATAAATACCCGTGTGTTGTACAGTGTGGGAATTAAACCCAATTAAGTGACTAGTGGACTGTATTTTCTTTCCATTTCGAGAAAATTCACCAAACACCGTACCTTCATCCCTCCCACCTAACCAAACCCTAATCCTTAAACATTGATCTTGAGCTCAAATTGGTGTTAGAATCGTGTTTGTTATCATTTACTGAGTCTATCAAGGTAAGTAACATGTGTTTTTGTGTTAAATTAGTTGTTAAATTCATGGTTTTGTGTGAGTTTTGTAAAAAGCTTGAATTTGTGTCAAAACAAGTGATTTAAGTGTTGTTATGGTCAAATTGTTGTGGGTTTTGAGTCTATAACAAGTAGTGAACAAGTTGTGGTCAATTTTGGTGTTTAAAACGAGCTCTAGATCGAGATTTGAGGATTTCATCGTGAAGTCCGTAGCCTTTGTTCAGTTTCTGAGAAAGATGAACACAGTCGGCCAACTGTCGATCGACAGTCGACCGACTGAGGGTGAACCGACCAATTGTTGAGTGAACCGACCGACTGAGATTTACCTTCGGCCGATTGATGTAATACCAAGTGAATCGACCGACTGGTAAGGTCAGTCGACCGGTTGTGTTGACAGTCGACCGACTGTCAGTGTCAGTCGATCGACTGTGTGTCCAGGGCAGAATGTTCTACCAAAGTGCCTTTTTCTAGCCGTTATGCTGCCCGTTTGTATTTTGGTGTTCAGGATGTAAATTTTGAAAGTGCATAGCGGACGCATTTTTTTTCTAATTTGCTATAATTCGCTGTCAGTGTGTCTAATCTTGATGGGAATACTATTCTAACTTGGTTTTTGCTGTTCTCAGGAGATAAGGACAAGGAGGAAGCTCAGAAATAAAAACTGAGCAGTTGTTGGTAATTGGTGAGTGGGTCTATCCACGGATAGAGTTTAAGTAGCATATCATGCTACTGTGGTTTACTCTTTTACCATGCATAGTGTAGGAATTGCTATGATAGAATAATATCGTTTGTCTGATGTTGTATGTGATTTATGTGTACACTGTGTGAATGGCACCAATCGGGCCTAGGGAGACTGGGGACACGAGACCGTGCCTAGGAGAGATCAGAGTCCGTATGAGGTCAACCGTGCCAAGGGGAGGTTGGGTCCATAGGCTACTGATTGTAGAGTATAGTGTGAATGATGCATCCCCTGCATCTGGATAACTATACTGTGAATTGAGTAGCAGGGACTATCGGTAGACTCAAGCCCGATCAGCTGAGAGTCGTGTGCTCGTACAAGCCGCTGATCCTCGTATTGTCTTATTGTATGCTAGTTGGTAGTTAGCAAGTGTTGTTGTTAGTATATAACTTGTGTGTGGCTTAAGCTATATCTGTTAGATAGATTCCATTCACTTAGCGGTGCGCTAATCCCCCACATATTCTCCCCTTGCAGGTTTAGGTACTGCTAGTCGAGATGGATGCTGTTCCAGAAGACATGTTTGACAACCCAACTCTGATGTGGACTTTTGTATAAATAATGTTTTGTAATAACGTAACACCGTTGTGTAAACTTAAACGTAATTACACGGTTTAATGTAATAACGTGACATATATAGTGTTTGTAAATAAAGTCTTTCGCTGTGTGTTTAAAAAAAATGACCGGTGTTACAAGTTGGTATCAGAGCAAGGTTTGGTAGCAAATACGTGCGCGTATTTTGTTCCCAAACCCTAAGGCAAGTCAAACATGTCTGTGGGAGTAGGGGCTAAGTGAAAATAGGATATACGTGTGTTAGTTGTGATTGAACTAACTGATATCCACTAAGCTTTTGTGTAAGCTGTTTTGTAGCACAGGTATGGCTGATAGAAACGCAACTGGCCCATCCAACCCCAGAACATTCAGAGCACCAGAAGAGGGTGTTGAGTCTGATGATGATCAGAGTAGTTACATCCTCCAGTTAGAAAGCAAGCTAAAAGAGGCTGAAGATAAAATTAATGAGCTTGAATTAGCGAGGCATTCTGGAAATGATGATACACCACCTGGATTTCCAACCGTGCAATCCCAAACGATACCCAATGTGCACCAGAACTAGTTTCAGAATCAAATACCTAACCAATACTATATGCCACCACAAAACACTTTTACTTACCAAAATCCCATGATGATGAACCCGTACCAAATGCAAATGTTTCAACAACATTACATGCAACCACCCAAAAAGTGTACTTATAAGAACTTTTGTGATTGCAAACCCTCTGAGTTTTCTGGAAGTACTGATCTGACTGTAACTCTCAATTGGTTGCGAGAAATTGAAAGGGTATTTGAAGCGTGCCAGTGTGAACCCGAGCTGAAAGTGACATATGCTAGTCGATTATTGAAGGGTAGGGCTATGATTTGGTGGGATTCTTTGATTTACAGTATACCAAAAGAGCAAGTGAGTATGATCACATGGGAGCAGTTTCATGGGAAGGTGTGTGAACGATATTGTAATCCATTTGATATGAACCGAATCAAGACTGAGTTTCTTGAAATGAAGATGACACCTCAAATGACGATCGATGAGGTAATTGAGAAGTATATGGATAAACTGAGGTTTGTACAACAGTGGGTGCCAGACGAAGCGTCTCGTATATAGCATTTTGTTAATATCATTTTGCCAGAGTACCGAACTTTTGTTAGAATGGCTACATCGTTGTCTCAAGCGGTTATGATGGCTAAGATGGTAGAAAGTGATGTTCAGGCCACCAGAAACAGAATGTTTGGTAATGTGCTACAACAAGGTGGGCAAGTATCAGGTCAATCAGGATCTAAATCCAAGAAGTCTAGTGGGTTTAAATCGAAGGTTAAAAGTGGTCAGAGTAGTTCTGTGTCTGGATCAGGTAAAGGGAATTGGTGTCACACGTGTCGATCTTCTCATAGTGGTCAGTGTTCTGAGGCTACAAGAAGATGCTTAAAGTGTGGTGTTGTTGGGCATAAGTCTTCAGCATGTCCGTATCCAAATAGTGTATGTTGGAGTTGTCACAAACCAGGGCATCGTGCGGTATGTTGTCCGTCGAAGAGTGGTAGTTCTGGGGCAGGGTCAGGGGCGCGTTCGGCATCAGCTGGAGGGTCAACTGCCTCGAGTGGGCAGAAGAGGAAGTACTGATGTCGTAGCGTGGGGGTACGAAATAGTTTATATTTTTACTAGGAAATACTATTAAATATGCTACAATTTTACACAAGTTTTAATTATTTATTTACAAATGGGATATACCTAAACCTTGCTACAACACTATAGGCAGTGTACCTAATCATAGAGTAGTATAGTTTTTAGGAAGTCCGGTTCGTTCCACAGGGAGAGGGCTTATTGCACACTATATTTTTAAACAACTATATTTGTACAAAATATATATAATTATATATAATAATATGTAAAAGGGGGTTTACAATTTAATGACCGGTTTGTCGATTTATATTTTAAGCAAAGCGTATAGTAAATGACGATATTTAAATAACAATATAAAATAAATAACAATAATTAAAATGACAATAAATAAAAGTACGAGGAAATATGAAATAAAATATATTATGCTTATTTAAACTTCCGTAACCATGATGGTTGACGTTTTGATTTTAGTTTTATGCTCATGGGTTAATTGTCCTTTGTCCTGGATTATTTAATATGTCAGTCTGGTTTTTGTCCATAACAGTCCATCGGTCATAAATTTAAAGTGCGAGTGTCCTCGTCAAATTATCCTTACACCCGAAGTCAAATATTCCAACTAATTGGGGACTTAAACTGTAACAAGGTTTTAATACTTTGTTTAATAATTACACCAGGATATCGACTGCGTGTAACACAAGGTTTTAATACTTTGTTATCAATTATGCCAAGTGTCCTTGTACATAATTTCACCCCTGTTTTAATAATTCCATAGACTATTAATCCATTCCCGTGTCCGGTTAAATGAACGATTTTTCGTACATATAAATACCCCGCCCATCGTGTCCGATCGAGTGTATATGGTTATTTATAGGTACATCCAATTGTAAATCTTTATATTAAAATTAACAAACTATCATTTAGTTAAACAAATATAAAGCCCATTAATAGCCCATAGTCTAATTTCCACAAGTGTCGTTCTTTTGTCCAAACTCCAATTATGGTACAAAGCCCAATTACCCAATTTTAATATTTTTAGCCCAACATCATGATTACTTCGTCTTAAATAAGCATAATAATAACTTAAGTACGAGACATTAATTTAAAAAAGAGAACATAGCTTACATTGATTATTTATCGCGTAGTGTTACACTGACAGAATTTCGACTTCAAAAACCCGTAAAATAACCTTTACATAACCCAAACTAATCTAATATAAAACTAAACTAATTTATATTATATATATATTATATATATCAGAGAGAGATTGATATTGGGGATGGTTGAACTCGGCAGAAGCTCGTTCATTTTATAGGGAAATTCTGATTTTTCAAACTCCGCGAGTCGTGGAGTTTTAAGCCTGCAAACTCCGCGAGTCGTGGAGTTTGAAAATCCAGCTCACACAATTTTGGAACCTTGCTTGTCGACATAATTTATATATAAATATAAAATATAAATAATTAATATAATTATTTATATATTATATTATATTCTTGTGCATAGTAGACTTGTAATTTTTAGTCCGTTGCGTCGGGCGTTGATAGTTGACTCATGTCCCGGTTCCGGATTTTTGAACGTCCTTGCGTACAATTTAATATCATGTACTTTGCGTTTTGTAACTTGTACTCTTGTCATTTTGAGACGTTTCTCATCAATAAATTGAACCACTTGGATTGTATCTTGTACATTTGAGCTTTTTGGACGTTTTTGTCTTCAAATCTTCGTTTTCGCCTTTTGTCTTCGCACTTATTTATTTAAACAATTACAATGAAAATATAATACAATTACATATGAAAACCTATTATTTAGGAGGGATATTGCTATGAAATATATGTTCCTTTTTAGTCTTATCAAATATCCTCACACTTGAGCGTTGCTTGTCCTCAAGCAATACAGAACTTGAAATAAAAACATACATGGATCACTTTTTTATTCATCACACTTTGTACATTAGTGATATTTATATGGTGGTATAAACAATGATAGTAACGATAGAACCATGGTTAAAGGTGGGTATGTCATCCACAGTTGCCTCAGGTTTTGGTCAACGACACTTGCAATCAAATAGCCGATTTACTTTCGGTTTCCAAAGCAAAGTGCACATTTGAAAGGCGGTTTACAGTCCCACATGACTATGAAAATTTAGATCCATTAGGAAATTGGATCTTTATGAAAACATTTGATCTTTTAAAAATTCAATCTAGCTTTTACCCTAGACAAGTTTTCCGGAATAACCCTTCACCGGTGTTTGCAAAATATTTTTGTGGGTTGTGTGGGTTTCAGATTTGAAAATTTTAGCTCAACACTTGTGGTTTTGTGTTACCAACTTGCTAACCTTGTATTAGGAAAGCAACACGTCCAGTTCACTTGTCCCGTACATTACCTTTCGGCAAACTACCGTCCGGTTGTAAAGGAAAGCGATGAGCAAGCAACTGTTAAGGCAATGTCTAATGACATGCATTTGATTATGGTCCAAAAACGTGTCGGATGCTATTACTATCCTTTGTAGGAGCAATAGTAAAGATCATCCTATGATTTTTCAGTCTGGCACAAGGTCCTGTCTTCGACCATGCTATGCAACCACCGTTCTTACGGTTGACACCCGATTTGGTTCAGGTGACCTAATGAATTCCAGGGAAATTCCTAGGTTTTACGTTCAATGGTAATGAACGCATTGAAAATAGGTTTTCATAAAACAAATTGGTTTGTAATTTTGATCAAAATATTTTCTCGTTCAAGCTCGAGTTGAGATATCATCGAATTCCATGAGTTTGTAATTCTCAATCTTTAAGGTCAATCTTAAGGATTGAGTAATATCAGGCTTAAAAGCTGATTTTTAATCTTTAAGGAGATTATCCTTTCTGGGGGTCTGATTCATTAGTCTTATCAAGCTAATTTGCACAGCGCCCTCCCCATTTTACGAGACAGATCCTCTCATGGTTAGGATAAGTCTGACCACATGGCGACCCTGTTTGATGCTGAGCTCCGTGGATTTCCTGCTGATTTTAGAGATGACTTTTCTAGATTTTTCGTCAACCTACAGCTGGTCTGGACGACAACTTCTTGACCTAAATCAAGAAGCGCGTGTCTTTTTCGGAAGACTTTACTTCCTTTTAATGATGGAATTGATTCATCGTGTAGATCCATCTTTTCTTTTCTTTCATCGGGTAAAATAGTTAATTTAGTCCAAAACAAAAGCACCTGCAATAGACTTTACAGAAACATGTGCTAGATAGTTTTTAATTGAATAACTATGTACATTCTCCCCACACTTAGTTTCTTTCTTTGTCTTTTTATTCTCCTTTATTCCATTTTAAATGAATTCAAGCGTTTTAGGGTGTTTCTCCATTTATGTCCTTTCCGAGGTAACGATAATTTCGGTATTAACACCTAGTTTTCATCGTTCATAAATATGTATAAACATGATTTTGAATTCATTTAGTTGAAATTTTTTCAAATTTTCATAAAATTTGGCAAATAAACCAAGTATAAACCCGAGAGAATTTATAACCCTTTTCCACACTTGAGATCATGCAATGCCCTCATTTGCATGAAATCAGACTCTAATTATAAATTCACAAGGGTGATTAGTGTAGAAAGTAGTTAAAGATACCATAAAATTGCAGGATGATAGATGGTGCACCTCATCGTTCATTCCTTCTTGTTTTATCACACATATTTTTCTTCAAAAATGGTTGCTTTTCTGAACTGTTTGATAATTTTTTGAAAATGCGTCTTTTACCCTAATCGTGCATTTTTATTAACGAGTTACGCACTAACTCGAACCCCGAATTTAACGTTAAGTGAGGTTAGACTTCTCCACACTTAGCTGACGACATGTGAAGTCGGTAGAATAAGTTCCACGAATTAAAATAGTGAGCCAGTTATTTACATCTCGGGTGGTGTATAATATATCAATGGGTTTAAAGTTTAGACTCTCCCGATTGTCACTACTTAATTCTTTTTTAAGTGTAGCTTTTAGTAAATGGATATGTCTCTTTTCTGGTTCTTGGTCAAATGAATTGATATACACCGACATACTTATTTCTATAGGGTGGACAATTCCTAATATTTCCTTCCTTTTATTCTCGGGATCAAAGTTTTTACCTCTATTACCCAATTGGGTGAAATCCGAGGTGTCATTATCTATTACAGCTCGTAGTTCATTTTCGGTAGATGACTCGTCTATTGAGAATATTGGGTTGGAAGGTTGTGTAATGGTGAAGTTCGGTTTGGCCTCGGGGGTAAAATTTTCAATGTTATCGTTTTCCCAAGAGTACCAATTTGTCATCCTTACTTCTTCTTCATCCATAGATGGATCGATGATTTCATCGGTTGAGGCTAATGTGTCGATATGTTGTGAAATTGCTAAAACTGAATAAAAAGTATCATCGGGATAGTTGGTGATTTCGGAGCTCTCGAATTCATCAAAATTCGATGGTATAAAATTTTCTTGCACAACACTCCTCAGATCAACAGGTGTGTAATCTGATAGGGTTTCAGCTTGCCTATTTACAATCTCTCTCATTTGTTCATTTTGAGCATCAAGTTCTTCGAGTTTGATTATCATATAATCTAAAGAATTTTCAGGCACATAATTTTCCTCGTCTTCTGGTTGTTGAGTTTGGATATATTCTTGTGAATAATCCCAATTAGAATTGTATTCCTCATAATCGTTCCATTCAGGTTCCATGGGTGCATAATTTTCTATAGGAACGTAATAATAACATTCCCATGTTGAGTGATAATCTCCACAGATTTCACAACCAGATATTGTTTCGTCATTCGTGATCCAAGATTGACCGAACGAATTGTCATCAACATCCTTTTGAGAGTATTGATTAAATTGATTTCGGATGTCATAAAGAGTTTCTAAGATATTTTCGAGATTTTCCATAATGCGTTTATTACCAAATTTTAGCTACAATGTGGTGCATTTACTAATTATCCTATTAGTTATAAAATAAAATAAAAAAATTATATAAGTTATCAAATTAATAGACTTTTCTGCTTTTGCCCACGTTTCGAATAGCCAATAGATGCAGCAGGGAGCCAGAACCCTTTAAATCGGAAGCTCACAACTCAGCCACTAACAAATCCAACTATTACTACGAAGCAGAAAATTTGGATGTCTATCAATTTAACCGCTTAAAATAATTTTCCGTTTGGAATTATTAGAGAAGAAGTAGAGAAAATTTCTAAGTCCTAAAAACTAGCGTGGCGAGAAATAAGAAAGAAAAAGAATACGCGTCGAAAAACGTCGAAAAATAAAAATAAGAAAGAAAAACGTCGAAACTTAAAAGTCTAAAAATTATATCTAAAAAGTTACGCCTAAAGGTCTAAAGGTAAATTCAATTTTATTCAGAAAACGGCAATTACTTAAAGGCACTAAAATCTATTTAAAACTAAAGCGAAAACGGCGTCGCAAAATTCCAAAGCGCCTAAATCTTAATCTAAAGAAAAAGTACTTAAGGGATTTTACGGCAAAGCCTAAGAATCTATACATATAAAATAACTACAGAAAAACTAATTTTAAAACTAATTGCGAACAAAAAATATACAAAATATTATGATTACACTAAATAAAAGGATACAAATTATAAAAAGTGATAAAATTACTTATTTTTATAAAAATATTATTATTATTTTTTTTTTAAGATTTGCCGTAAAATCCCTTAAGTGCTTATTCCTTAGACTAAGATTTAGGTGCTTTAGAATTTTACGACGCCGTGTTTTGAGCTACTTTCTTATTATTATTTTTCGACGGCTATTTTTCGACGTTTGTCGACGCGCACTCTTTTTCTTTCTTATTTCTCGACGCTTTAGTTTTTAGGACTTAGAAATTTTCTCTATTTCTTATCTAATATCTCAAACGGAAAGAAAAATTATTTAAGTGGTTAAATTAATGGACGTTGACAATTTTCTGCTTCGTAGTAATAGTTGGATTTGTTAGTGGCTGAGTTGTGAGCTTCCGATTTAAAGGGTTCTGGCTCCCTGCTGCATCTTTTGGCTATTCGAAACGTGGGCAAAATCAGAAAAGTCTATTAATTGGACAACTTATATAAGTTTTTCTATTTTTATAACTAATAGGATAATTAGTAAATGCACCACATTGTAGCTAAAATTTGGCCATCGCAATAAAATTTAAAATTTTGAAAACAAGGCTATGGAAACTCTTTTTGATATCCAAAATCAATTAAATCAATACTCTCAAACGGGTGTTGATGACAATTCGTTCGGTTAATCTTGGATCACGAATGACGAAACAATAACTGGTTGTGAAATCTGTGGAGATTATCACTCAACATGAGAATGTTATTATTACGTTCCTATGGAAAATTACGCACCCATGAAACCTGAATGGAATGATTATGAAGAATACAATTCAAATTGGGATTATTCCCAAGAATATTTCCAAACTCAATAACCAGTAGACGAGGAAAATTACGTGTCTGAAAATTTATTAGACAATATGAAAATCAAACTCGAAGAACTCAATGCTCAAAATGAACAAATGAGAGAGTTTGTAAACCGGCAAGCTGAAACTCTATCAGACTACACACCTGCTGATCTGAGGAGTATTGTGCAAGAAAATCTCATATCATCGAATTTTGATGAATTCGAGAGCTCCGAAATCACCAACTATCCCGATGATACTTTTTATTCATCTTTACCAATTTCACAACATATCAACACATTAGCCTCTACCGACGAAATCATCAATCCATCAATGGATGATGAAGAAGAAGAAAGGGTGACAAATTGGTACTATTGGGAAAACGATAACGTTGAAAATTTTACCCCCGAGACCAAACCAAACTTCTCCATTCCACAACCTTCCAGTCCAATATTCTCAATAGAAGATTCATCTACCAAAGATGAACTACAAGCAGTAATAGATATTGATACCTCGAATTTCACCCAATTGGGTAATAGAGGTGAAAACTTTGATCCCAAGAATAAACGGAAGGAAATGTTAGGAATTATCCACCCTATAGAAATATGTATATCGATCTATTTGACCAAGAACCAGAAAAGAGACATATCCATTTACTAAAAGCTACACTTAAAAAAGAATTAAGTAGTGACGTTCGGGTGAGTCTAAACTTTAAACCTATTGATATATTATACACCACCCGAGATGTAAATAACTGGCTCACTATTCTAATTCGTGGAACTTATTCTACCGACTTCACATGTCGTTAGCTAAGTATGGGAAAGTCTAACCCCACTTAACGTTAAATTAGGGGTTCGGGTTAGTACATAACTCGTTAATAAACATGCATAATAAATTAGGGTAAAAGACGCATTTTCAAAAATTAGTAAACAGTTCAGAAAAGCAACTGTTTTTGAAGGAAAAAAAAACATGTGTGATAAAATAACAAAAGTAATGAACGATGAGACGTCATCTATCATTCGACGAGCTTTGTAATTACAAACTGGGTATTTTCAATCACTTTTCTACACTAATCACCCTCATGAATTTATAATTAGAGTTTGATTTCATGCAAATGAGGGCATTGCATGATCTCAAGTGTGGGGAAGGATTATAAATTCTCTCGGGTTTGCACTTAGTTTATTTGCCAAATTTTATGAAAATTTTAAAAATTTTCAAATAAATGAATTCAAAATCATGTTTATACATATTTATGAACGATGAAAATTAGGTGTTAATACCTAATTTATCGTTACCTCGGAAAGGACATAAATTGAGAAACACTCTAAAACGCTTGAATTCATTTAAAATGGAATAAAGGAGAATAAAAAGGCAAAGAAAGAAACTAAGTGTGGGGAGAATGTACCTAGTTATTCAATTAAAAACTATCTAGCACATGTTTTTGTAAAGTTATTGCAGGTGTTTTTGTTTTGGACTAAATTAACTGTTTTACCCGATGAAAGAAAAGAAAAGATGGATCTACACGATGAATCAATTCCATCATTAAGAGGAAGTAAAGTCTTCCGAAAAAGACACGCGCTTCTTGATTTAGGTCAAGAAGTTGTCGTTCAGACCAGCTGTAGGTTGACGAAAAATCTAGAAAAGTCATCTCTAAAATCAGCAAGAAATCCACGGACCTCAGCATCAAACAGGGTCGCCAAGTGGTCAGATTTATCCTAACCATGAGAAGGATTTATCTCGTACAACGGGGGGCACCGTGCAAATTAGCTTGATAAGACTAATGAACCAGATCCCCAGAAAGGATAATCTCCTTAAAGATTAAAAATCAGCTTTTAAGCCTGATATTACTCAATCCTTGAGATTGACCTTAAAGATTTAGAATTACAAACTCATGGAATTCGATGATATCTAAACTCGAGCTTGAACGAGAAAATATTTTGATCAAAATTATAAACCGATTTGTTTTCTGAAAAACCATTTTCAATGCGTTCATTACCATTGAACGTAAAATCCTAGGAATTCACCTGGAATTCTTTAGGTCACCTGAACCAAATCGGGTGTCAACCGTAAGAACGGTGGTTGCATAGCATGGTCGGAGACAGGACCTTGTGCCAGACCGAAAAATCATAGGATGATCTTTACTATTACTCTTACAAAGGATAGTACTAGCATCCGACACGTTTATAGACCATAATCAAAAGCATGTCACGGGACATTGCCTTAACAGTTGCTTGTTCATCGCTTTCCTTTACAACCGGACGGTAGTTTGCCGAAAGGTAATATACGGGACAAGTAAACTGGACGTGTTGTTTTCCTAATACAAGGTTAGCAAGTGGGTAACACAAAACCACAAGTGTTGAGCTAAAATTTTCAAATCTGAAACCCACACAACCCACAAAAATAATTTGCAAACACCGGTGAAGGGTTATTCCGGAAAACTTATCTAGGGTAAAAACTAGATTGAATTTTCAAAAGATCAAATGTTTTCATAAAGATCTAATTTCCTTACGGATCTAAATTTTCATAGTCATGTGGGACTGTAAACCACTTTTCAAATGTGCACTTTGCTTTGGAAACCGAAAGTAAATCGGCTATTTGATTGCATGTGTCGTTGATCTAAACCCGAGGCAACTGTGGATGACACACCCACCTTTGACCATGGTTCTATCGTTACTATCATTGTTTATACCACCATATCAAAATCACTAATGTACAAAGTGTGATGAATAAAAAAGTGATTCATGTATGTTTTTATTTCAAGTTCTGTATTGCTTGAGGACAAGCAATGCTCAAGTGTGGGGATATTTGATAAGGCTAAAAAGGAACATATATTTCATAGCAATATCCCTCCTAAATAATAGATTTTTATATGTAATTGTATTATATTTTCATTGTAATTGTTTAAATAAATAAATGTGAAGACGAAGCACAGATTAAAGAATTGAAGAAAAAGTGCCACTAAAGCCTGAAAAGTGCCACTAAAGCCATAGTACACTTAAAAGTGTCTCTAAAAAGTGAGTAAAAGACTCGCACGGATTTTGAAATTTAAGGAGAACAATTTTTGTGCAAATTACAAATCACGAAACGTAAAGTGCACGATATAAAATAGTACGAAAGGACGTTTGAAAATCCGGAACCAGGACATGAGTCAACTCTCAACGCTCGACGCAACGGACTAAAAATTACGAGTCAACTATGCACGAGAATATAATATAATATTTAAATAATTATATTAATTATTTAAATATTATAATTATATAAATAATATGTCGGCAAAGCAAAGTTCCAAACTTGGATGAGCTGTATTCACGATCTTCGCGACTCGCGGAGATCCCAGCCTTTTTCTATCGCGACTCGCGGAGCACAAGATTTCAGAAATGCCTATAAAAGGCTCGAGCATTTGGCCGAGTAAAATAACATAATAATAATAATACTCCGTAGTATAATATAAATATATATATATAGTATAGATTAGTGTTATATTAGATTAGTTTGGGTTATGTAAAAGTTATTTTTACGGGTTTTTAAAGTCGGAGCTCTGTCCGTGTAACACTGCGCGATAAATAATCAATGTAAGCTATGTTCTCCTTTTTAAATTAATGTCTCGTACTTAAGTTATTATTATGTTTATTTAAGACGAAGTAATTATGATGTTGGGCTAAAAATATTAAAATTGGGTAATTGGGCTTTGTACCATAATTGGGGTTTGGACAAAAGAACGACACTTGTGGAAATTAGACTATGGGCTATTAATGGGCTTTATATTTGTTTAACTAAATGATAGTTTATTAATATTAATATAAAGATTTACAATTGGATGTACCTATAAATAACCATATACACTCGATTGGACACGATGGGCGGGGTATTTATATGTACGAATAATCGTTCATTTAACCGGACACGGGAATGGATTAATAGTCTATGGAATTATTAAAACAGGGGTGAAATTATGTACAAGGACACTTGGCATAATTGATAACAAAGTATTAAAACCTTGGGTTACACGCAGTCGATATCCTGGTGTAATTATTAAACAAATTATTAAAACCTTGTTACAGTTTAAGTCCCCAATTAGTTAGAATATTTGACTTCGGGTATAAGAATAAATTGACGAGGACACTCGCACTTTAAATTTATGACCGATGGACTGTTATGGACAAAAACCAGACGGACATATTAAATAATCCAGGACAAAGGACAATTAACCCATGGGCATAAAACTAAAATCAACACGTCAACCATCATGGTTACGGAAGTTTAAATAAGCATAATATATTTTATTTCATTTTTCCTCGTACTTTTATTTATTGTCATTTTAATTATTGTTATTTATTTTATATTGTTAGTTAAATATCGTCATTTACTTTACGCTTCGCTTAAAATATAAAATTGACAAACCGGTCATTAAACGGTAAAACCCCCTTTATATATTATTAATATAATATATTTTGTACGAATATAATTGTTTAAAATATAGTGTGAAATAAGCCAGCTCTCTGTGGAACGAACCGGACTTACTAAAAACTATACTACTATACGATTAGGTACACTGCCTATAGTGTTGTAGCAAGGTTTAGGTATATCCCATTTGTAAATAAATAATTATATCTTGTGTAAAATTGTATCGTATTTAATAGTATTTCCTTGTAAAATTTAATAGTATTTTATACCCCTTAGCTTTCACCACCTTTTGTACGTTCACCACCTGTAACTAGATCAAGACATTTAGCAGAATCATGTTTGAATACCCCGGCAGCGGCGCCAAAAATACTTGATGTTAAAGCTAAGGGGTATAAAATACTATTAAATTTTAGCAGGAAATACTATTAAATACGATACAATTTTACACAAGATATTTATTTATTTAGAGAATGGATATACTTAAACCTTACTACAACACTTATAGGCAGTGTACCTAATCGTACAGTAGTGTAGTTTTTAGTAAGTCCGGTTCGTTCCACAGGGAAAATCTTTAAACAAAGCTTAACGCTATATTAGTTTACTTTTATAAAAATACAAATATATATAAGTAATATTATTATTATAAAGGGGGGTTTTTACCGTTTAATGACCGGTTTGTCGATTTTAAAACTTTAGTCGCAGTTAAAACAAAATGTAAAATATTAAATAAATAAAAGACTTAATTTAAAGCGTAAAGTAAATAACGATAATGAAATTGCGATAAATAAAAGTGTGATAAAATAAACTTGCGATAATTAAAAAGTACGATAATTAAAAGTGCAATTAAATACAATAACAATAAATAAAAGTGCTATAATTAGAAGTGCAATTAAATATAAAATAAAGGAAATTAAATATGAAATAAAAGAATTATGCTTATTTAAACTTCCGTAATCATGATGTTTGACGTGTTGATTTTAGTTTTATGCCCATGGGTTAATTGTCCTTTGTCCTGGATTATTTAATATGTCTGTCTGGTTTTTGTCCATAACAGTCCATCAGTCATAAATATAAAGTGCGAGTGTCCTCGTCAAATTATCCTTATACCCGAAGTTTAAATATTCCAACTAATTGGGGACTTAAACTGTAACAAGATTTTAATACTTTGTTTAATAATTACACCAGGATGTCGACTGAGTGTAACCCAAGGTTTTAATACTTTGTTATCAATTATTCCAAGTGTCCTTGTACATAATTTCACCCATGTTTTAATAATTCTAGTGACTATTAATCCATTTCCGTGTCCGGTTAAATGAACGATTATTCGTACATATAAATACCCCGCCCATCGTGTCCGATTGAGTGTATATGATAATTTATGGGTACGTCCAATTATAAATCTTTATATTAACATTAACAAACTATCATTTAGTTAAACAAATATAAAGCCCATTAATAGCCCATAGTCTAATTTCCACAAGTGTCGTTCTTTTGTCCAAACCCCAATTATGGTACAAAGCCCAATTACTCAATTTTAGTAATTAGCCCAACATCATGATTACTTCATTTTAAATAAGCATAATAATAACTTAGCTACGAGACATTAAATTAAAAAGGTTGAACATAACTTACAATGATTAAAAATAGCGTAGCGTTACACGGACATAATTTCGACTTACACCCTTACAACATTCGCTAACATACCCTTATTATTAGGATTAAAATTAAAATTAAAATTAAAATATAAATTATAAATATAAATATAACGTATAGATATAGAGAGATTGATATATTGGATATATATTTTTACGATCAGAATGCGCGAGCTTTATAGGCAGTTTCAACATTTGGGGCTCCGCGACTCGCGGCCCTTTTCTTCTTCAAACTCCGCGAGTTGCGGAGATCGTTTTTACAGCTCACCCACATTTGGCTCTTTGTTTGCCGACGATTTATTTTATAAATATAATATATATATAATTAATATAATTAATTATATATTATATTATATTTATATACATAGTTAACTTGTAATTTTTAGTCCGTTGCGTCGAGCGTTGAGAGTTGACTCTGGTCCCGGTTCCGGATTTTCGAACGTCCTTGCATACTATTTAATATCTTGTACTTTGCGTTTTGAATCTTGTACTCTTGTAATTTTGAGACGTTTCTTATCAATAATTGGAACCTTTTTTATTGTATTTTGTACTTTTGAGCTTTTTGGTCGTTTGCGTCTTCAATTCGTCGAATCTGTCTTTTGTCTTCACCTTTTATTATTTAAACGAATATCACTTTTAAATAGAACAATTGCAACTAAAAGCTTGTCTTTCTTGGGGAATAATGCTATGAAATATATGTTCGTTTTTAGCATTATCAAATATTCCCACACTTAAGATCTTGCAATGCCCTCATTTGCAAGAAATCAGTAACAATTTAAATTATTGAAGGTGATTTTGTGAAAATGATTAAATTTTACCAAAGTTTCCAAACATATTTGTGTTTGTGTTGAATGATAAATGGTGCATATCATTTGTTCATTCCGTCTTGTTGTTATATCACATTTATTTTGCATCTTATCGTCAAAATTAGTTGCTTTTGCTGAACTTAATGCCAGTCTTTGAAAATGCGTTGTTTTACCCTGTTGTGTACATAAGATAAACTGCAAACATATATACATATTTTTGAAGTTTGGTATATTACCCCACATTCAAAAATTATTAAAATCTAATAATAAAATTTAGAAAATAATAAAACTATTACAAATCCAACATAAGTATTAAATGTATTAACATTACAAATAATAAAATAAAATAAAAAACTAAGTAGACTAGGGATGATACTGATACCAGAAGGGGTTCCATGCATAACCATATGTGCTATAAAATGCTTCGACTGGGTTATACGTAGGATACGGTGGTTGGATCTCTATAGACCAGGGAGGGAATATGGGCGATGGAGTAGGAATATAGTTTCTACCTATATGTTGGCAATAAGCTATGATTTGGTTTTGATGAACTTGCCAATCTTCAAATGCTCTATGTCTAGCATTTTCATACTCTTGTGAAGCTATAAACCTTTGCATTTCTGCCATTTCATTTCCCCCTCCTACATTACCTTGCTGTTGGTTTCTCTCAACCTGTGGATGTCTACCATGGTATTGTACTGCGGCGTTATTTCGCCTCTTCAAAACCTTCGCACCATGGTATACATTTAAACCTATTGTATCGCGGGGTTCTGGTTCTTCGACTAATAATCCCCCCCGACTTATATCCACACCGAGATATTCAGCAATCAAAGTAATAAATATACCACCTCCTATTATGCTATGCGGTCTCATCCCCCTAACCGTAGCTGATAAATAATAACCCACGCAATAAGGTATACTTACAGCGCTTTGTGGGTCTCGAATACACATATGGTAAAACAAATCCTGTTCATTTACCTTTTCCTTATTCTTACCTCTTTGTGTAATCGAATTAGCTAAAAACCTATGAATTACTCTTAACTCTGCTCTATCTATATCCAAATAAGAGTAATTTCCCCCTTTGAATCGGTGATGGCTAGTCATTTGACTCCATACACCATGCGTATCAAAATTTTTGTCTATCTTCCTACCGTTCAATATCAACCCTCTACAATCGACAGATGCTAACTCCTCAAGCGTATATATACGTAAAGCCCGAGCCATGTCTAGTAAAGACATGTGGCGCATCGAACCTCCTAACAAAAATCTAATAAAAGATCGATCGGTTAAACTAGCTACCCGATCATTTAATTCTATACTACACAACAATTCTTCACACCATACTTTATATACAGGTCTACGCATGTTGAATAACCGTACCCAATCGTTAAAAGTAGAATTACCATACCTCTGTGCAAGTAATTCCCTAATTGGCCCGGCCAATTCTACAGCTTCTAATGGTCCCCATTCTATGACCCTAGGTACTTTAACAGCTTTAGAATGAAGAGTATGCAAACCCCTTTGGTATTTTAGATAATCTATCCAAAGTCTGTCAAATCTCAGGTTCGGGTGCAAATCTTCCAAGTGCATATCAGAAAATGTCATGACTGGATGAGGTATATCTTGTTTGTAGTAGTTATTCACCTCCTGTTGTTCCGTATTATCAGTAGGAGCATTGCGAGCTTGGGATGAAGATTCACCCCTTTCAGTCTGCAAAACACATCAAACACAATTTTTGTGCATCCAAATATGCATTAGTGTCAGCAAAATCATCAATCAAAATAATTACAATGACATGTTCAATTTATATCAAACATAAGCTCATTTTCACATTTTTATCAAATCTACACTTTTTCAAATAAGCATATACGAAAATGTTCACCAAGTTCATAAGCATTCAACTCAAATAACATGTCAAAATAATCATTACTAGCAATTAAACAAGTTTCAAATGGCATTATCTCTTAAAAATCAAGTTCATGAATTTTAAATTTGAAAAAGTCCACTTTAATTCTCAAAATCATGCTTAGGCTCAAAGTTTAGATCATTTAACTACCTAAACATGTTACACTACTTAATTTAGCAACAACTCATGACAAAAATCGGCCATAACCTGTTTATATCAAAAAGCCGCAAATTTGCTCAAGAACACAAACCCTAGATTACTCAAAATTTGAAGTTTAAGGCTCCTAATCATGTTAAATAGCATCAATCTAGGTTATACAAGCATATTACATAAGCAATTTAAGCATAATTACACTAAAAAGCATCAAAATCGAATTGGGTATAAAATTGCTCAAGAACACTAATTTTCGGATTAAATGGTGTTTAGGTGTAAAAATTTACCGTTTTTCTTGAGTAATTCCTTGATAGCATCCTTCTTAACATGATTTTAGTAAAAGATTTGATGATTAACGGTGAAAAATTGTGAATTTGGGAGGTCTTTTTCGGGTTTTTGCGGGTTATTTTCGCAGTTTTTGTGGTGTTAGGATGTTCAACTGATCAGTTTTGGCATTTTATTTTTTTTCTGTATTTTGGTCCCTCCGCGAGTCGCGGTGTTTTAAGCCTGCAAACTCCGCGAGTCGTGGAGTTTGAAAATCCAGCTCACACAATTTTGGAACCTTGCTTGTCGACATAATTTATATATAAATATAAAATATAAATAATTAATATAATTATTTATATATTATATTATAATCTTGTGCATAGTAGACTTGTAATTTTTAGTCCGTTGCGTCGGGCGTTGATAGTTGACTCATGTCCCGGTTCCGGATTTTCGAACGTCCTTGCGTACAATTTAATATCATGTACTTAGCGTTTTGTAACTTGTACTCTTGTCATTTTGAGACGTTTCTCATCAATAAATTGAACCACTTGGATTGTATCTTGTACATTTGAGCTTTTTGGACGTTTTTGTCTTCAAATCTTCGTTTTCGCCTTTTGTCTTCGCACTTATTTATTTAAACAATTACAATGAAAATATAATACAATTACATATGAAAACCTATTATTTAGGAGGGATATTGCTATGAAATATATGTTCCTTTGCTACTGTGGTTGACTCTTTTACCATGCATAGTGTAGGAATTGTTATGATAGAATAATATCGTTTGTCTGATGTTGTATGTGATTTATGTGTACACTGTGTGAATGGCACCAGTCGGGCCTAGGGAGACTAGGGACACGAGACCGTGCCTAGGAGAGATCAGAGTCCGTATGAGGTCAACTGTGCCAAGGGGAGGTTGGGTCCATAGGCTACTGATTGTGGAGTATAGTGTGAATGATGCATCCCCTGCATCTGGATAACTATACTGTGAATTGAGTAGCAGGGACTATCGGTAGACTCAGGCCCGATCAGCTGAGAGTCGTGTGCTCGTACAAGCCGCTGATCCTCGTATTGTCTTATTGTATGCTAGTTGGTAGTTAGCAAGTGTTGTTGTTAGTATATAACTTGTGTGTGGCTTAAGCTATATCTGTTAGATAGATTCCATTCACTTAGCGGTGTGCTAATCCCCCACATATTCTCCCCTTGCAGGTTTAGGTACTGCTAGTCAGGATGGATGTTGTTCCAGAAGACATGTTTGACAACCCAACTCTGATGTGGACTTTTGTATAAATAATGTTTTGTAATAACGTAACACCGTTGTGTAAACTTAAACATAATTACACGATTTAATGTAATAACGTGACATATATAGTGTTTGTAAATAAAGTCTTTCGCTGTGTGTTTAAAAAAAATGACCGGTGTTACAAGTTGGTATCAGAGCAAGGTTTGGTAGCAAATACGTGCGCGTATTTTGTTCCCAAACCCTAAGGCAAGTCAAACATGTCTGTGGGAGTAGGGGCTAAGTGAAAATAGGATATACGTGTGTTAGTTGTGATTGAACTAACTGATATCCACTAAGCTTTTGTGTAAGCTGTTTTGTAGCATAGGTATGGCTGATAGAAACGCAACTGGCCCATCCAACCCCGGAACATTCAGAGCACCAGAAGAGGGTGTTGAGTCTGATGATGATCAGAGTAGTTACATCCTCCAGTTAGAAAGCAAGCTAAAAGAGGCTGAAGATAAAATTAATGAGCTTGAATTAGCGAGGCATTCTGGAAATGATGATACACCACCTGGATTCCCAACCGTGCAATCCCAAACGATACCCAATGTGCACCAGAACCAGTTTCAGAATCAAATACCTAACCAATACTATATGCCACCACAAAACACTTTTACTTACCAAAATCCCATGATGATGAACCCGTACCAAATGCAAATGTTTCAACAACATTACATGCAACCACCCAAAAAGTGTACTTATAAGAACTTTTGTGATTGCAAACCCTCCGAGTTTTCTGGAAGTACTGATCTGACTGTAACTCTCAATTGGTTGTGAGAAATTGAAAGGGTATTTGAAGCGTGCCAGTGTGAACCCGAGCTGAAAGTGACATATGCTAGTCGATTATTGAAGGGTAGGGCTATGATTTGGTGGGATTCTTTGATTTCCAGTATACTAAAAGAGCAAGTGAGTATGATCACATGGGAGCAGTTTCATGGGAAGGTGTGTGAACGATATTGTAATCCATTTGATATGAACCGAATCAAGACTGAGTTTCTTGAAATGAAGATGACACCTCAAATGACGATCGATGAGGTAGTAGAGAAGTATATGGATAAACTGAGGTTTGTACAACAGTGGGTGCCAGACGAAGCGTCTCGTATATAGCATTTTGTTAATATCATTTTGCCAGAG